>NC_056726.1:980242847-980482847 GCF_019279795.1 Protopterus annectens | reverse complement strand
CTTCACCCTAGCCGAAACTTGGTTCCCTAACATCAAACTTCTTCTTAATCTAAAAAAAAAATAAAACTAATTCTTTTCAGCCCGGGCAGAGCTCCTCCCCTAAGTTATAATTTCACCATCAACTCCAAAGAAAACATTCATATCAGTCCAACCACACACACTAAACTGCTAGGCATAGAAATTGGCAATAACCTGATGTTCGACATCCACATAGCACAAACCATTAAGAAAGTTAATACAAAACTTGGTCTCCTCTACAGGAACAAACAGTTTATGACAAAACACACCAAAGTAACCATTGCAAGGACTCATCTTCTGTCGTCCTTCCTCTATGCCTCTCCCATTTTGACCAATTTCTGACAAACTGATCTAAATAAAATGGAATCTTGCTACAACAAGATTGCCAAGTTTGCTACTGAAGCCTCATATAGGTCCTACCAGTGTCTATCCCTTAAGCAGCTCAATTGGCTTGAGTTGCCTCATATACTTCTACTCAATCAACTCTCTATAGTGGACAAACTCTACTACCTTCCTGAGATAACCCCAGCACTTCAACACCTAATTCAGCCCCACATTCCCTCTAGAGCCTTAAGATCTAGTAATCAGAACCTCATAACTGTCATCTAACATAAAAACAAAGCTGGTAAGTCCCTCTTTGCCAACACCATCGCCAAAACCTGGAACACACTACCAAGCCAAATAACTTCTACCACCTCCTTTAGTCAATTCAAAAAAACTCCTGAAAACCCTCTTTCTAAGTAACTGGCTATGCTCATACCACTCACCAGGCTAATCCATACCAAGAGAATTTGTCAGGGTACAGCTATGTATAAACAATTTCTCCCCTGAAAACTTCAGGACCCATGTACATTTACCTTACAAAATTTGTAAATGCAAAAGAAAAAAAAATGTACCTTTGATTGTCTACTGCAAGAGATATTAATCACTAGCATGTTGTCCTTTTGTGTATATATGCTATATGTATGTTTGTTAATTACTAGCATGTTATCCTGATGTCTATATATGCCATATGTATGTATGCAAGTTAATCACCAGCATGTTGTTCTGATGTGTATATATGCTATATGTATGTTTGTTAATCACTAGCATGTTGTCCTTTTGTGTATATATGCTATATGTATGTTTGTTAATCACTAGCATGTTGTCCTGATGTATATATATGCCATATGTATGTATGCATGTTAATCACCAGCATGTTGTCCTGATGTGTATATATGCTATATATGTATGTTTGTTAATCACTAGCATGTTGTCCTTTGTGTATATATGCTATATGTATGTTTGTTAATCACTAACATGTTGTCCTTTTGTGTATATATGCTATATATGTATGTTTGTTAATCGCTAGCATGTTGTCCTGATGGGTATATATGCTATATGTATGTTTGTTAATCACTAGCATGTTGTCCTTTTGTGTATATATGCTATATGTATGTTTGTTAATCACTAGCATGTTGTCCTGATGTATATATATGCTATATGTATGTTTGCATGTTAATCACTAGCATGTTGTCCTTTTGTGTATATATGCTATATATGTATGTTTGTTAATCACTAACATGTTGTCCTGATGTGTATATATGCTATATATGTATGTTTGTTAATTACTAGCATGTTATCCTGATGTGTATATATGCCATATGTATGTATGCATGTTAATCACTAGCATGTTGTCCTTTTGTGTATATATGCTATATATGTATGTTTGTTAATCACTAGCATGTTGTCCTTTTGTGTATATATGCTATATGTATGTTTGTTAATCACTAGCATGTTGTCCTGATGTGTATATATGCTATATATGTATGTTTGTTAATTACTAGCATGTTGTCCTGATGTATATATATGCTATGTGTATGTTTGTTAATCACTAGCATGTTGTCCTGATGTATATATATGCTATATGTATGTTTGTTAATCACTAGCATGTTGTCCTTTTGTGTATATATGCTATATGTATGTTTGTTAATTACTAGCATGTTATCCTGATGTGTATATATGCCATATGTATGTATGCATGTTAATCACTAGCATGTTGTCCTTTTGTGTATATATGCTATATGTATGTTTGTTAATCACTAGCATGTTATCCTGATGTATATATATGCCATATGTATGTATGCATGTTAATCACCAGCATGTTGTCCTGATGTGTATATATGCTATATGTATGTTTGTTAATCACTAGCATGTTGTCCTTTTGTGTATATATGCTATATGTATGTTTGTTAATCACTAGCATGTCGTCCTGATGTGTATATATGCTATATATATGTATGTTTGTTAATCACTAGCATGTTGTCCTTTTGTGTATATATGCTATATATGTATGTTTGTTAATTACTAGCATGTTGTCCTGATGTGTATATATGCCATATGTATGTATGCATGTTAATCACTAGCATGTTGTCCTTTTGTGTATATATGCTATATATGTATGTTTGTTAATTACTAGCATGTTGTCCTGATGTATATATATGCTATATGTATGTATGCATGTTAATTACTAGCATGTTGTCCTTTTGTGTATATATGCTATATATGTATGTTTGTTAATCACTAGCATGTTGTCCTTTTGTGTATATATGCTATATATGTATGTTTGTTAATCACTAGCATGTTGTCCTTTTGTGTATATATGCTATATATGTATGTTTGTTAATCACTAGCATGTTGTCCTGATGTGTATATATGCCATATGTATGTATGCATGTTAATCACTAGCATGTTGTCCTGATGTGTATATATGCTATATGTATGTTTGTTAATCACTAGCATGTTGTCCTGATGTGTATATATGCCAACTGTATGTATGTATGTATGTATGTTAATCACCAGCATGTTGTCCTGATGTGTATATATGCCATATGTATGTATGTAAATCACCAGCATGTTGTCCTGACGTGTATATATGCCATATGTATGCATATTAATCACCAGCATGTTGTCCTGACGTGTATATATGCCATATGTATGTATGTTAATCACCAGCATGTTGTCCTGACGTGTATATATGCCATATGTATGTATGTTCTACTTCTTTTTACTCTCATGTAATGTATTGCAATGTGGAGCTTTTCTCCCCGGGCCTCCGCTGAAAATGGACCTGTGTCCAGTCGGACCTTCCCGGTAAACAAATGTAAAATAAAAATAAATAAATAAAAATATCTGTATTCAAATTTAAAGCTTCAAACAGTTTTACTTGCATGCTCTGTGAAATATAATTATATCTGCAAATTACAGTAAAGTGAAATGAAAAGAATGTACTAACGCCAACAAATACAAAAGGAGGCAAAACACTGACATAAACATTATACTACAGCCTGCCTGTAATAACCGACTCAGAAATACACGGAAGTTGAAAGTCTTAACAGTGTCTGTGTATTCATGGGCTTATCTCCTAAACTGAAGCACCAGAACATTCTCTTTCTATCAAGTCAGCATGCTGCCCATTGACCTTTAAAAGCAAAACATTATAGACACCTTTATGCGCAAACCATTGCATCTCAATCACTGCCCAATTTTAGTGCATAACTTCAACTCAAAAACACCTTCTAGAAAGCTATGTTCCACAAGTACATTTCAAATCATATTTAGCAGCCACTTAACCTACATTTCTAATGTGTTCTCTATAATGTCACTACCAAAGATACTTTACCATTCAAACAAACTGTAAAAAAAAGAAAAGCCCTCACGTTTTATAAATCACATTTTATAAATCATGGAAATCACCTATGCTCCCAATTATGCCGTAATATACATGGATTTTTTTGAGAAAAGGTTCATTTATCCTACAATATTCTTTAAAAATAAGGTTATCTACTAAACGGCACCATTGATGACCTGATATATTTATATGTAAAGGGGATATTTATGTTTTTTTTGAAATTTTGAAGAATTGAAATGATAATGAACACAGTCTTTCTTTTTTCTTATGAGAGTTCCGGAATCAGATCTTTTTTTTTTTTTGAACCTAACTCATAAGCACAATAAGGCCTTATAGAGGCCTTAGCTCAAGGAAACCTCAGCAAACATGTTTTTTTTGCACCCTCCTATGCACCTCCCTCTTTACACAAAAGCTTTGCCCCTATGGTGAATTCAAAAGAATACAACAACATACCATTATGTAGTATCTGAATTTAAATTATGAGCTAAAAGAGGAGGCTTTTTGAAGAACTATGGGATATTTTTATATATAAAAAATATAAGCTATTCAAAATAATAATTTAAAATCTTTTTCCTCCATTTTTAATGTACAATTGTATAATTATTTGAATAATTGATTTTGTTGATTTGTGTGCTTTTGTAATGTACAAGAAATATTTTTTGCCCAAAATTACATTCTTAAAAGAGGTGTGCCATTTGCCACTTGCATATTTTATAAGCTATCACAACTATGTTTATTGTACTTACTGTCTATAGTGACGTGGAGCTCTGCTTGTTCCAACACATTCCACATTTATCCGTACGGATTTTCATTATTCCTAAGCAAGAAATAATATTTTCTTCCACCTTTCATAGGTTCATAGGTTCATAGGTTGGTACTAGGCTATCAGCCCTAAGGCCTATGCAAGCCTAGCCATAACAATTCCCTGGAAATTTCTTCCCACAATATTTACTTCTCTGGCCCCCTATCTAGCAGTGCGACTGACATGATCCCTGGGGTGAATTTCCTATCCCCCATCCAGTCATCAAGGTTCCTTTTGAAGATGGCTAATGAGGCGATCTGCTTGACATGTATGGGCAGTCTATTCCAGAGTATGGGGAGTCTCTGGGTCAGGAACCTATCCCTCCAGCATGTTTTGTTCATTGTGATGATAAGGTTTAGATCCCTGGAGTGTGTGGCTCTGAGGGACTGGGATTTCTTTAAGTGGAGCATGTCCAACAGCTCAGGGTTTGACATGGCCTTGTATGTTAAGCAGAGATTGCCTCTGAGTAGACAATATGCCACAGAGTATAGCTGGAGTTTTATTAGACGGTCAGCATATGGCATCTGCTTTAGGCCTGTGATTCTTTTAGTGAGGTATTTCTGTGGCCTTTCCAGCTGTTGCAGATGTCTTGTGAGGTACATACCAAATGGGGCATTATACTCTATAATGGGTCTAATGAGGGATGAGTACAGTGGGAAAATGATCTCTTTTTTTTCTGGATGAAAAGCCCTTAGTGATGAGGTGTGCCACATAGAAGGATTTCCTGACTGTTGTGGCGATGTGATTATCGAAATTGAGACCACTGTCCACTTGTGTTCCTAAGACTCTCATCAGACTTTCGATGTTTAGTGTCCTGCCTCCTATGTGGTAGTTCATGAGTACATGTTTTTTTCCCAAAGGGGATAACTATACATTTCTTGTCATTAAGCTTGAGCCCATGGCTCTGGCACCAGGCAGCTGTTTATGTAAGGCCCTTTTGTAGAATATCCACATCATGTGGGGATTCTATAATGGCTCCCAGTTTGCAGTCATCTGCAAACTTTGTTAGCCAGAGTCCCTTAGTGTTGGCTTGTACTTCAGAGAAGTAGATGCCAAACAAGAGTGGTCCCAGGACTGAACCCTGAGGTACTCCACTTGTCACGTGTCTGGAGCTGGATTTGGAGTCTGCTACTTGTACAGTCTGGGTTCTGTCAGTAAGCCAGTTGGCAACCCATTGAGTGATGTAGGGATTTATGCCCAGCTTAGTAAGTTTATCTATGATTCCAGAGTTGGGGATGGTGTCGAAGGCCTTGGCAAGGTCCAGATAGGCTGTGTGGACCACCTTACCCTCGTCCACAGCTCTGGAGACTGATTCGAAGAAGTCAATCAGATTCAGGAGACAAGATCGTCCCTTCACAAACCCAAACTGGGTGAGGTCCAGTGTTTGAAGGTTGCCAATGTCTTTGTTTATAAGTTCCATGATAATGCATTCCATGCCCTTGCAAATCAGGCTTGTCAGACTGATGGGATGGTAGTTCCCGGGACCCAAGGTGGATCCTCCCTTGTGGAGCGGGATAACTGTAGCTGTGCACCACTCAGTGGGCACGAAGCCTGAGGTGAGGCTATGATTAAACAGGACACTTAGATGGGGTGCCAGTTCATTTTGTAGTTCATGTAGTACACCACCTAGGATGTCATCTGGTCCCATGGATGCTGTATTCTTAGCTGTGGAGAGTGCTATTTCTACCTGTGTGGCTGTGATTATTGGAATTTGGCAATCTTTTGGTATTGAGGTGGGCCCTTTAGGGGGTGAGAGGGGGGTGAAGTTGGCACTAAATCGATCTGCCTGGATATTGGCAATATCCTTGATATCAGTATATTTAATGCCATTCTGTTGTAGGTCAGAGCAGATCTGAGCATTGCCATTTAGATTCTTGACATAACTATATAATGCCTTGTGGTTGTCTTTGGCATCTTTGGCAATTTTATTTTTGTAACTAGCTTTTGAGGATTTTATGAGGGATCTCAGTTTCTTATTGAGGTTGGTGAGGGAGTTTTTTGCATCCTGGGATTTTCCTCTTTTCTGCAACAGTTTCTTCCTTCTGTTGTATAGTTTGTTTATAGCAGGGGACCACCAGATTGGCTTCCTTTTTTTGGATGAGGGCATCTTGGTTCTGTTTGGGATGGCACGATTCATGCACGAGTGGATGTGCTCATACAGTGCCTTAGTGTAGGATTCAGCAGTCGAACTTCCAGATCCCGTCTGCATGGGTGTTGTGAAGTTTGTCACTTCTGACTTCAGTAGCATGAAGCTGGCTTTGGAGAAGTTTTTTAAGGAGGTTTCCTTACTGGGGGGTGGGGGTGGATGTCAAGGGTGATTTGCTTATGGTCAGACCTGACCAATGAGGGGGTGACCACTGGTGTGGAGCATCTGTCTCCCATGTTGGTAATGACCAGGTCTAGGATATTGGAGCCCCTGGTGGGACAATGGATTAGTTGATCCAGGGTGTTGGAATTTATAAATTCCAAGAACCATTGGGAAAAGGAGTTGGTACCTGAGTAGTTTTCCCAATTAATAGCAGGGTAGTTGAAATAACCCAGTATTAGGGTGTTTGGTTGTATCTTAATTTTTTCCAGTATGTTTAGGAAGGTGTAGTGAGAATCTTGGGGTATGGTGGGGGATCTGTAGCAAGTTACAATTTGGATTGCAGTCTTACCTAGTGTTAGTTGCACCTGGAGAATTTCAGATGCATTGTGTTGGGCAACTAGCCTGGAGATGTGAATATCCTTGGTGAATATGGACACTCCTCCACCTTTAGTGTTTCGGTCCTGGTTTTGTGGCCGAAAAGTGTGGTAAGAATTATAGCCTGTTATTGCAGGGGTGCTCTCTGGAGCCTTGAACCAGGTCTCAGTCACTGCACAGATATCGATGTTCTCCATTTTTAGGAGTGCCTCGAGAGTGTGCATTTGAGGTTTAGACTTCTAGCATTGAGTAGCATTACATTCAGATTTTGCGTGCTTGTATCTGTTACGGTGGTGGCTTTATCCTTTGAACCTTGCCTAAAAAAGGCACTATCGGGGTGGCAAGAGCTTTAGCCAGTAACCTGAATCCCAGGGGTGACAGGTGCAGACCATCTCTGGCAAAGCATCGTGGTTTGTCGATCATGTCTCCCCAGGCAGACAAATACTGGATCCCCTTTGTATGACACCAGAAGCTTAGCCAATTGTTGAAGTCAATCATTTTGTCCTTATACTGTGGTATCACTGGGTGAAGGCAGGATGCTACTCAGGGCTAGGGTCATACCTGCCTGGGTCACATGACCCAAGAGCTCTTCCATGTCTCTTTTCATGTAGTCCAGGGAGGTACGTCTCAAGTCATTCACTCCAGCATGGACAATGACAGAGTCATATTTGTACTTGTGGAGTGACTTGAGTGCATGCGTTATGTGGCGGATCCTGGCAACTTTCAGTTTGAGATACTGAATTTGCATAAAATAGGATTCCCTGAAGAGTAAACACATTTGGCAATGCACTTAAATCAGATATACTACACAATATTGAGGAGATATTACTTCCCAATTCAACTTTTTCTATGGACAGAAATCCATTGTTTATTCTTTTCTCATCATACACGTAGAAACATTGTTTAATCTTGATCTTAGTCCCACACATGAGGGGAATTTGTATGCACCAGGGTGTTCAAGTCAGGAGCAACAACATCAGAACTTAAGCACAGAAAGATTTTTAAGCCACATCTTCTTGTACTAATGCCATGGCTCCAGCATCAAAGTGCCAAATTTCATTCAGGTGACATAAAGTCCGCTGCCATCAGATAAAAAAAAAAAAAAAAAAGAAAAAAACTTTTGCAAGAGCGTTGGTTTATGTTTTATATTCCACTGCCTATAGTGCTACCAAAGATGAATACTAATAAAAAAGAAAATGCAGGGACTTACAAACCGGTATCTTCAGAAGACAAAGGAAACCGCTATTTAACACATTAAAATAGTACAACATAAGTATTAACTGTCCGATCTTCAGAAGGCAAAGGAAACCGCTATTTAACACATTAAAATAGTACAACATAAGTATTAACTGTCCGATCTTCAGAAGTCAAAGGAAACCGCTATTTAACACACTAAAATAGTAAAACATAAGTATTAACTGTCCGATCTTCAGAAGACAAAGGAAACCGCTATTTAACACATTAAAATAGTAAAACATAAGTATTAACTGTCCGTTATCTTGTTAAAGTTTGTTTTTTACAACAGCATCTTTTCTGTCATTTTACAATTACAAAACCTAACTTCTCATGATTCTAAACACAACTGGTGACTGGGAGGTATGGAGACAGGGTGAAGTGCCATTTTACTAACTGATACCTATTGGACAAGTAGCTTTTGAAACATAGAAGGGTGGGCTGTGATAGACCTAATGTGGACATTTAAACTAGAAGTTTGCTGCAATAAATTGTGTTGAGGGCTTTCGACAGATAGGTACAGAAATAAGAGAGAGCCTAGTTTGTCATTATCTACAACTTTATGGCCAGTATCTGTCAGGGTTATTAGTGCAATGCTAGTACTATAGCAGGTATGGAAGCTGTGTTGTCTGAGGGATAGTTCTTCTTGCATGGGATACTTTAGCAATTGTTTCTGAGTATAATTTTCAAGTATTTCTTAGATGTTGAATTTATCATAATGGTTAAGCTAAACTGGCACTGCAGGGAATTAGCCTACTATTGCCCTGTGAACCTAAGATTACTACGGGTTTAACGTTAGTGATGTCTGTTGAATTTCCTCCTTTGTGTAGAAAGATAACGTGTGACTTTTCCAAACAAACATAACATGGGAATTCCTAGACTGACCTATTTATAAGGATTGAGACAAGACAGGCAATGCTATTTGCTGCTAATGTAAGGTACTCACTTGGAAGGTCATCAGCTTAAGGCGAGCATGGTTTCAGTTTAGAAGTTGTTTTATACAGGATGAGAGCATAGGTTTGAAGGTGAAAGTGGACATACCGATATGTGGCTGTTGGGCATTATTGGGATTAGATGTGGGAATCCTTGGGTAGGAACACTATACTATCTAGGAAATATGAGATGAATTCTGTTGCAGGTTTGAGTGATAAGTTATTGGGAAAAGAGATTAGGGTTGAATTTTTGACCAGGATGTAAGATTTATTTAACAGATAACCTGAATATTTAACGGTTGTATTAACTATGGTTCTGAATGTTGTTGCAGTGTAATTTTTTTGTTTTCATTTGCCCTTTAGTACAGATGTGGATCATTCTGAAGTCTGAGATTCTGTGACGTCCCATGTTTCTACCATTATATTCCTGCTTTTGCTTTATCCTGCTTTTCCATTCTACTCTTTTTGGAAAGCCAGATTCCATTATTTGTTTTCCGTCTCTTCCTTCTAGGAGGTGCAAGGCTATTTAGGAAAGGTGCATTGAATTCTATTACAACATAATCTAATGGGAGGATTATTTTTGGATATTCCAGTTAACAGATTATAGTGTAGTAATGAATATGTCTGGGTTAAACCTGGGCAGATTGCATGTTCTTTTATAAACATGCTGTTTAAATGGATGAATGAGATGTCTGGTTTAATTATTCAAAATCTTCTGGGTTTGTAATATCATTATGGGAATGGACCCCATTCCTAAGTCAGAGTATGATTAAAGTTCATGAAATTTGTATTGTTTCAATCTTGTACGGGACGTTGCAATCACAATGTATAGCAATTTCAATGATCAATGCTACTTTTGTCTTTTTTCATGAACGACTATATCTGGTGTTCTTGCACCTACTCAGGCCCTCTGCAAGTGTCAAGTTGGGGCCCCAGCCACTTTCAGTGTAGGTATCACTCTTTATTGCCACTCCTTCTAGCAGACTTTTGGGGGTAGTATGTGTGAAGAATGGGTGAAGATAGATTAAGGCTGCCGGCCTAGCCAGATAGAATTTTGCAGATAATTCTGTCATTTGTAAATATGAATGTAAACTATAGGCTTGTTGTCTTAAATGTAAAAAAATAGTGTTACATGTGGAACTGAAAAAATGTGACAACAGTGCACTCTACTGACCAAAGTAAAACATGTTGTGACACTTTGATGTTAACATTAGGAGTCAGTAAGTCTAGGGTGAGACATCCTGCCTATTGTTTTAAGGCCAGAGTTAATGGTCAGAATTTGCATGCATAAATGTCCTTTATTGCTCTGGTTTCTGCCGAGCTGTAAATAATATAAATGCAGTTTTTGTTAGCCTGGGAACCCAGGAAAGTGAGAAAAATGATGTAATGTGTAGCCTGGGAACCCCAGGAAAGTGTGAAGAATGATGTAATGTGTAGCCTGGGAACCCAGGGAAGTGTGAAGAATGATGTAATGTGTAGCCTGGGAACCCCAGGAAAGTGTGAAGAATGATGTAATGTGTAGCCTGGGAACCCCAGGAAAGTGTGAAGAATGATGTAATCTGAAGCCTGGGAACCCCAGGAAAGTGTGAAAAATGATGTAATGTGTAGCCTGGGAACACAGGGAAGTGTGAATAATGATGTAATGTGTAGCCTAGGAACCCAGGGAAGTGTGAAGAATGATGTAATGTGAATTGTGATATCAATTTAAACAGAGAGAACCAGAGCAGAATAAGCACTTTGTCTTGACCATCCAACTCATCAGCACTCTGCCTGTTTCTATATGTAAGTTATTTAGAATTGCATTTTCTGTTAGAAATACCTAGGAACTAGAAAGATTAGATTGTGTTTTTCTGTGATGTCAGAACTTTACTACTATGTTATTTTGAGTATTTCTCTGTGATCTCTGAACTCTTAACTAGCACTGTGTAGTAAGAAGTATTGTCTTGTGTTTTTATTATTTATTATTAAATATTTTTAAACCTTTCAACTGTGGCTGTTTTGTGTAGAGATAATTTAAGTTCTAGATTACATTGCATGCATATAGTGATTCTGTACCAAGTCACTCTAATAAACCTTGACTGTTTAGTTACACTTACCATTTGGATAATAATATTGTACAGTAATAATTGGACACACTTTTAAGGGCCATTGAGTAGCGGTGCTACTGTATAGTCTGAGTAATACGGGCACAGCTGGAGAACCTGTGCCAGCCTTTCCCAGGAGTGACTGTGTGGTTGTATAAACTCTTATCTCAAAGTGTGTGTGTGTGTGTGTGTGTGTGTGTGTGTGTGTGTGTGTGTGTGTGTGTGTGTGTGTGTGTGTGTGTGTGTGTGTGTGTGTGTGTGTGTGTGTGTGTGTGTGTGTGTGTGTGTGTGTGTGTGTGTGTGTGTGTGTGTGTGTGTGTGTGTGTGTGTGTGTCAGCTACGTGGGCAGGGACATGAAGCACTGGTTGGACAGAGAGGGTGCTGGAGGTTTTAGCTTGCCCAGCTAGGCTGAGATCTGGACCCTATAGCTGTGCCAGTGGGGAGTCTTATTGGGGACCTGGAGAGCAAGGGAGCAACCAGCCCCAGACTGACTGTGATCTCTGTGTGCTCTTAAGGGAAATTGTACTTTACTGTGTGTATTTGTTATCCTTTCCTCTATATGGGACACCCCTCACTGGTGTGGTGGCGAGGATTGAGGCTCCTTGATTGCTGGGCCAGGGCACGGGCATCACAGTGTGCATATACAAAACTGTAAAAACAATGTTCTTACAGTTTGATAGGTCTATCACACTACATTGGTTTATTTCACAGATGAACAATGTCAGCGGCTAGGACTTAGTTGCAGTGATGGCACATAACAGAAGCCCTATGTACAGGGCTGTTCTAAATTGAAATGGTGCCATAGTCAATGGGCCCCATGGCATCCCACACTTACTGTTTCACCCCTTGCACACATCTAACCCCTGTTCTCTACCCATTTCTGGCTCCCCATACCATAGGAAATGCTTTTGTCTACATTTTCTCACATTTTGATTTACTCTTCAGCTTTTGAAAAAGCCACCATGGCATTCTGTGCGGTCTGAAGTGTGTGTGTGTGTGTGTGTGTGTGTGTGTGTGTGTGTGTGTGTGTGTGTGTGTGTGTGTGTGTGTGTGTGTCTGTGTATGTGCATGTCTGTGCGTGCATGTGTGTGTGTGTGTGTGTGTGTGTATAATGCAACCTTTTTCATTTAACGATGGTTTTTACAATAACTATGATTAAGAAAATCATTGTTGTTGTTCAAGTTTACTTTCCCTGCCATTTCTTTACAATATCTACCTAGCCAAGGTAGCATAGTAATAACTGTGTAGATGTCATAGGATTATAGATGCTCTGTGGTGCATTTTAGAGCATTTTCAAACCTGTGGTAGCCTGATCAAAAATCATGAGCAAGAAAAAAAATCAGTCTTTTTTTCATGGAAGACAAGTGGTGCCCAAAGCTTAATGTTCAAAGCTGACAAAAATAGAAGGTCATAATAAGCTAACAAAAGAAATGTTTTAAAGGTTACATAAATCCTGTCTGGGAGTACTGCCTGCATCCCTACCTCCCACACCAAAAAAAAAAAAACAGTCACTGTCTGTCACTGCCCCCTGATAATAAGATTGGGATAAAAGCAGAGTTTCAAAGGTCCAGAAGTGACTGCTATCATACATGTGCATAGTTTGCCTCCACACTTCTCAGCCCTACCCACACTTGTCTGATGTATAATTGTGAGAAAAGTGAAAAAAAATAATGATCAGAGTGTAATGCTACTCCTTGACAGTACAACACCCCGCACAAGCTATAGTAACCTTGTCTGCTTAACAAATGTACAGGCACAGAGATTCTGGGATTTTATAAATACAAACTCCTTAGACCAGATTGTCAATAGACTAAACAGGGGTGCAATCATACTGGATCTGGTCCTCACTAAGATGAGAGACTGCTGCACACCCCTTAGTGTAATGTCTTCTCTGGTAAAATCAGACCACAAAATGGTCTCATTTGAAGTAAAGATAAAACATGGAGCCCCAGCTAACCCTGGAATATTCAGGAAGCAAGTGTAACTTCCTACTATTAAGTGATAACCTGACAAAAGTTCAAGCCCCCATAAATCCTGAGAACACTGCTGTCTACACAGAACTCTCCAGAGAAACCCTATACAACCATGTTAATAGCTGCATAGAGGCAGATGTTCCCATCAGGAAGTGGTGCAGAACTAACTCAAAAAACAAGCAAACACAAGTCACCCTGGTGGAACAGAACTAACTCAAAAAACAAGCAAACACAAGTCACCCTGGTGGAACAGAACTAACTCAAAAAACAAGCAAACACAAGTCACCCTGGTGGAACAGAACTAACTCAAAAACAAGCAAACACAAGTCACCCTGGTGGAACAGAACTAACTCAAAACAAGCAAACACAAGTCACCCTGGTGGAACAGAACTAACTCAAAAACAAGCAAACACAAGTCACCCTGGTGGAACAGAACTAACTCAAAAACAAGCAAACACAAGTCACCCTGGTGGAACAGAACTAACTCAAAAAACAAGCAAACACAAGTCACCCTGGTGGAACAGAACTAACTCAAAAAACAAGCAAACACAAGTCACCCTGGTGGAACAGAACTAACTCAAAAAACAAGCAAACACAAGTCACCCTGGTGGAACAGAACTAACTCAAAAAACAAGCAAACACAAGTCACCCTGGTGGAACAGAACTAACTCAAAAAACAAGCAAACACAAGTCACCCTGGTGGAACAGAACTAACTCAAAAAACAAGCAAACACAAGTCACCCTGGTGGAACAGAACTAACTCAAAAAACAAGCAAACACAAGTCACCCTGGTGGAACAGAACTAACTCAAAAAAACAAGCAAACACAAGTCACCCTGGTGGAACAGAACTAACTCAAAAAACAAGCAAACACAAGTCACCCTGGTGGAACAGAACTAACTCAAAAAACAAGCAAACACAAGTCACCCTGGTGGAACAGAACTAACTCAAAAAACAAGCAAACACAAGTCACCCTGGTGGAACAGAACTAACTCAAAAAACAAGCAAACACAAGTCACCCTGGTGGAATCAGAACATCAATAGGCTGTATAACAGAAGGAAGAAAACCATGGCAAAAGTTAGGAGGTGCAGCACCCAGCAGGATAAAAGTACTGTCAGCAAACTTAACAGAAAACTCAGAGGACAAATAAAGTCTACCCAAGACTAGACAATATCCCAGGATGCCTTGTTAATGACATGAAACATCAGGCCCTCTGTAATTGCTATTTAACTGTAGTCTCCATTCTGGCTTTGTGCCGTATGAATAGAGAACAGTAACAGTCATCCCTCTGCACAAAGGTGGGCTGTCTGCAGATGTTGAAATACATCCATAAATCTCATTAGTCTCACGCAAAGCCATGGAAAGAATTATCTTGGAAATGATCAGTAATGACATAGGAAACCCCCCAGACAGGGGACCCAACCCAATTTGTTTCATCAAGAGCAGTTTATGCCTACTCAAGCTGGTGGACTACTCTGAGAAGGTCACCAAAGCAGTATATGAAGTCAAGTGACAGCACACTTACAGGAAATTTTGCATTGATCCTCTGTTGATTTGCCATGGGGGACAAGACATAAGACAGCATAAGGTAATAAAGAGGGTTAGATACTTTTTCTGTCATTGCTCTGACATTGCTAGCACACAGAAGTCAGCACAACATAAAATATAAAAGGAATAGATGAGGGCACCTACTTATGTTTAAACTCTGCATCACTGGTAATTGTACAGAATTAGAAGCAGACAATAAAATCAGGGCACTCTGCTAGTATTTAAAAATCAAAACTTTTACATCAGAAAATAAAAGGAATTCAAGACTGTCTGCCAATGTTTGAACCTTGCATCACACATGCATTTTTATAGAGCTACAAGTCAGAAAGCCACCGCATATGGCTAGTATTCAGTAAAAAAAAAAACAATAAAGAATGAAAAAGAGAGGAGAGAAGACTGCTTCTGCTGCTGTTTGAAACTTGCACCATCCAGATGCTTTTTGCTGAGATAGAGGCAGTTATGTCATAAAATCATTGCACTTAGCTTGCATTCAAAAATGAGCACAAAATTTGACACAAATAGACAAAACACGCTGTTTATTGCTTTCCCTTTGCATCAATCATACTTTCCTACAAGATAATAGCAAGCCAGGTCATTAATTTCCTGAAAGGCTACTTTTGCCTGAGTATAAAAATGCACAGGAAAAACTAATAAATGGCTCAGTGACAGCTGTTGTGAATACAATTGAATTTGAAATGGAATCTGGCTAACACCTTTGAAACTTCCTGTAGGCACCCCTCCTCCACCCCCCACAGTCAAAGCTGGGATATGCCCAGAAAGCCAGTCTGAACATGTAAACAAAGACCAGAATCAAAACAAAAAAATCCCTGTGATTGTCCCTTTAAGGAAACAGGTTAGCTTTTTTACGGACAATGTGAAATGCATACATCCTGTTTTTTCCAGTTTTGCTAAGTCTGTAATAGGTCCGGTTTCTTGCTGACAATGTAAAATGCATGCATTCTTGCTGATTTTGCAGGAAAACATGTCCATTAAGCAAATTCCTTATTTTTCAAGCCACAGTAATTTAGTATGGATTCACTCCACTAACTACCTTGATTATAGCAAGCTCAGATGCTCATAAGCCTAGTACTTATTATACAGCAGGAACTTCTTCTTGTAACATTTGTTAATGTCTGTTATGTACTTCGCAGATAAAGATTCTAGTTGTCTACTGATGTACTATGTTCTTCATCTGTAAATATGTTGTAAGTAATTGCTATGTTAAATTGTTAATCGCTATGTAATCCAATGTACCTACTGTCTGTTTATTTTAACTGTGGAGCTTTTCTCCCCGGGCCTCCGCTGAAAATGGACCTATGTCCAGTCGGACACTCCCAGTCAACAAATGTAAATAAATAAATGGATGCTAATCACATATTGCTAAACTCTATTTCTACATTTAACCAAGCTTTATTTTATATCTTATTTATTTTGCATATTTGTAACAGAATTACTTTCATCCTTCATACACTGTTGAGCATACTCTTAACAGTACTTTGCATGAAACATACTTCAAGATAGGTTTGTTGAAAGTAAACACATTAGCCATGTAAGGAGATAGCATGAGAAATGTTTTAAACTGTCCTCCCTTCTGCATATTTTCATATGGTTACTCCTTTTAGCCTGGAGAATGTGCATGGTGTTTATGACAGCTATGAAAGCTTTGATCTTTGTATGAACCATTTTTTTGGAATAAAATTGGTTTGGTACTCTGACACAACGTGGTTCCAGCTTGTTGGATTTAAGATATTCTTCTGGTAGGTGGTTGCTGCTTTGCAGTTTGTTCATTCTGGTTATTAGTTTGTGTGTTTGCTGTGCCTGTGTCTGAAAATTGCTGTGTTTTCCTGCTGTGGGTGTTGGGCTTGGAGTTACATACTAGGCTAGCTATACTTATTGTTTATGGTGTTCTCCTTTTTTGCTCATAAAATTATCAATTAGTTAATAGCTAAACTTATTGTTAACTTAAATGTATGGTTTTCTCCTTTTGCACAAGCCTGCACAACTAAACAATAACTTTATGAGCAAAAGGAGAAAACCATGTCTCGCCCCCTAACTTGGTTGAACAGTGAAGTGATTACTTTTTCTCCTTGAAGGATTCTACAGTCTTTCAGAGTCCCTGATTATGTGAACAAGGGAAATTTGATTTATATCCCTAGTCAACATATAATTGGCAAAATCAGACCAAAAGCAGGTTAAGTGATTGGTAGAAAAGCGGCTCGTTGAGGTTGCTTTTTCATGTAAGGAAACCAAGTAATACTGGTATTGGTGAAACATAAAATACCCCTAGTTTAACCATTTATTTATTTATTCCCTTCAACTATCCTTACTTTTTAGGGATGGCCCTAATATATTTTGGCTAAACCGTTGTACTGTTTATCCTTAAGTTGTGAATTACATTGATTATAACAGTAAATATTGATAACCATGATAGGTACAAACTATATACAAAACCTGTTAACTTTCTCAAGTCTTCTCCCTAATTTTGGCATGTCCTCAAACATTTCTGCTTTGTCTTTATAGGGTTACCACCTGTTCCACTTTGCTAGGGGCAATCCTTCTTTGGGCAGTTGTGTCCTGCGGAAAAAATAAAAAAAATGGCAAATGCCATGACATATTAGGACAAAAATACTTCCTAGTTTTTTAATAGTTGTATAAAAGTTATTTTTTTTTATGTGAAACACCTAAATGTTACATGAAATAGCATAAACAACTCAAATGCTACAAGAATAAGCTTTTATTTGTTAAAAAAGTGAAGCTCTATTGTTTGTACCACAAAATCTGACATTTCCACTTTGGGCGTTTGAACAAGTGGCAGCCCTGTGTCCATATCATCTTTGTCCCTTCAACCATTGGAAAGGCAGATACTTTAACACTGAGCATGAGGATTATCAGACTAAGCATGCAGAATGCAGATAGTTAAAGATCACATTAGTCCAGGGAGGTACGTCTCAGGTCATTCACACCAGCATGGACAATGACGGAGTCATACTTGTATTTGCTTTGGAGTGACCTGAGTGCTTGTGTTATGTGGCGGATCCTAGCACCCGACAGGCAGCTTACAGTGACCTTCTCCTTGTTCAGTCTGGTGAGTGGGATGTCAGTGTGCCAGACAATAGAGTCCCCTATAACAAGTGTATTTGGTGTGTTGTTTGGCCTTATGGGCTGTGACTGTGAGGCACACTGATTTTGTGAGATATGTGATTTGTGGGTATTGTTGAGCGGTGGCTGTTACTTGGATATCTGCTTAGGAGGTCTTTGCTGTTTAGGCAGATTTTTATTTAGAGCCTCCGAGTATGTTTTTGTGTGTTTATGTGTTGGGTTTGCAGATGCAATAGGTCTGTGTGAGACTGGATTTGTGGTGTGGGTGGTTACCTTTTCCTCCTGACTGACTGTGCCAGTCTTGGGTTGAGAGAGCTCTGCCTCCAGTTTGGCTGTGTAACTGCATCTCTCACATGTATTAGAGTTTGTTGGAAGGAGGAGAGGGTTGTCTGTGTACATAAGGCAATTGTAACATTGCCTCAAAATTCCCAGATTCACCAGCTGGACTGGAGAGTAACCTTGAAACTGACCCTTGGACATACCACATTAGTATAGGGAAATGTTTTTTTTACTGATCAGATTAGGGAAGGGAACTGATTATTCACTTGACCAGGAAGGACCAATCGGGAGTCTAATACTTATGAGAAGTCAAGGAGGGTGTAGTGCTTTAGTTAGTTAGTGTTTCCTTATAAGAATTGAGCAACTGCAGGGCTTTAGAAAGAGAATAGAGTGATTACTTTGAGAGTTTGAACAGTTCTAAGGGAAAAAGTGAAGAGCAGACTTTGTGGAGCCTGGAATAGTTTAAACCTGTTTAGGCGACGCTGCCTGACGCTGCTCAGTGCACAAAACCGCGCAAAAAGAGAGATCCTTGGCTGCGAGAGTGTTCTCACTTTCTTGCCCTGAATCTTCCCGTGTTCTTGCCTGGGTGGATAACCGGACCCAACTAAAGCTGTACACCCTTTTGCTAAAGTATTATTTACTCTCCACTGTAACAACTCCCTTCTGTGGAAAAGGGTATTCAGGAATCCTCCAAAAGAACCCAAGGAAGTACGTGCATCTGCTGCTAAGTCATATATTACTATACTCTTTTCTCTGCTAACTGTTGTACGATTCTTCCTGTCAGGAATGCCAGCAGCCTAACCCCTCAACTCTATCCCCCTGCTCTTCATACCCCTTCAGCTCCCCAGTTACTCTTACATCCTTCTCCTCCTAGACTTCTTAGCCCTAGTATTCCCACTAGAGAGCATTCCCCTCTCCTCTAATTTAAACTGTAACTCAAGCTCTCTTCTTCTGTTCCAATAGGACCAACATTTCTGTCCCTCTCTCTTTTCCCCTAATATCTTCAGCCCACTCTTCCTACCATATCTAGGCCCTCTCCTCTTACTCCTCTACCACTTACCCTTTACAAACGATGCTCCACTGATAGTTTCTCGCTCCTCTCCTGCCCTCCTGGGCTCTGCTACACTGTTACTACTTCGTACTCTATTTTCTTTGCCCCCTTCTCTCTCCCTCTTATCCATTACATACACCCACCTAGACTATCTGTGGCCTTGCCATTACATCTACATTATTTGGTTCCCTTTGTGTACCGCTCTCTTCTCTCTCCCTCCCTCCTTCTCTCTCTCTACCTTCCATCTATTCTTTCTCCTGCTCTTTCTCTCCCTGTTTTACTACTCTCTCTCTCTCTCTACCCCCCATTTAATTTGTCTCCTGCTCTCTCTCTCCCTGTTTTATTGCTCCTAGCCTCTTTCCATTGATCTCTCTTCACTCCCTGGTCTGTTTCATCCAGTTGAAACCACCTACACTTCGCACCCCCCCCCCACATCGCATACATACAGTCTTCCTCTCTGTTCCTCCCAGCTTTTACTCCTGCTCCTCCCCCTTGTCCCATACATCCTCCAGGAATAGATAAAGTCCATCCCAACCCGTGGGCGCCATCTTTAAACTTGCCCGTTCCTGGCTGCTGTGCATCCTTGGCTGCGAGAGTGTTCTCAGTAAGTAAAGGTTGTTATTACTGAGCTACTGCATATATTGTAAACGCTTGCTACTTAATTATCAGTTAATACTGAGCTACTGCATATATTGTAAACTCTCCTCTGTATATCAGAGGTTAGCTCTTTTTGTTATGTTGTCGCTGTTGTAATAATGTTTGCTGCACATTGAAACGCTAGCCTCTCGCATATCTACCGTGGTAAACCACCATAGAATAGTGCATTGCTTATTTAACTACGAAGGCTGTGAGGTTTAGCTATTTAAGGGTTTATCCTGTTAGCGACAGCCTTCTCAGGCAAACGCTATCGTTAATTACCTTGGTTTTATTCTACTGTGTAACAGCTGATGTTCTAGCTATTAGCGACAGCCTTCTCAGGCAAACGCTATCATTAATTAACTTGGTTTTATTCTACTGTGTAACAGCTGATGTTCTAGCTATTTGCGGCATATGGACACGCTGCTTTTACCGTCTACTGTATAGGAGCATTTCGCTCATGTACTTTATGAAGGTGCGAGGAGTAACAGTTACCTGCTTATTCCGATAGCGGCAGTATGTTTAAGACTGCGCTATCATTTATTTAAGTATATCGCATCTAGTTAACATCTCTACCTCCTGCCAATGGAGTACATTGCTTAAGCGATTAATATGCTGTAAAGAATCATTTTAATTACCTATTTTTGGCAGCAACAACTTATTATCTTTTTAGAGAGTGCTATCCATTAACATTGCTAATGCTTAAAGTTACCATCTACTATATACGAGGTACCACATATGGTATCATGTACACTCTGTGGGGTTTAACTCTTACATGCTTTTGAATCTAGCAAATGCATTTATTTTACTTAGTTTTAGAAAGTGCTATCTTTTATTTATTGGCGACAGCTTTTACAAGCAAGCACCGCCTTCCACGTGCTTTTTTTTTTTTGAAACGCAGCTGTGAGGTACTTAGATATTCCGACCTGTCCTGCCTAATTTTCTAAGTTCCAGTTGGACTTCGTGTTATTAGTCTTTGGTACTGTTTGTTTTTATTGTATTTGCCTATACAATAATTGTTTTTGTTATTCTGCGTGATCTGAATGCCTTAACTGTTTAAATGTACTCTGCCTTTATCCATTGCTGACACTGTAAAATTGTTGATTTTTATTAGTCTCACTAACGTGATACCTGCCTATTTTAAGCATTACTATAGGTTAAAGTGTTTAGTTTTTCTTTTTATTAGCAACTAATGAACTACTATTTATTTATTTTTTTTCTCATTCTTTTTTTCCCTGTCCTCCAGCTTTCTTGCCCTGAATCTTCCCGTGTTCTTGCCTGGGTGGATAACCGGACCCAACTAAAGCTGTACACCCTTTTGCTAAAGTATTATTTACTCTCCACTGTAACAACTCCCTTCTGTGGAAAAGGGTATTCAGGAATCCTCCAAAAGAACCCAAGGAAGTACGTGCATCTGCTGCTAAGTCATATATTACTATACTCTTTTCTCTGCTAACTGTTGTACGATTCTTCCTGTCAGGAATGCCAGCAGCCTGACCCCCTCAACTCTATCCCCCTGCTCTTCATACCCCTTCAGCTCCCCAGTTACTCTTACATCCTTCTCCTCCTAGACTTCTTAGCCCTAGTATTCCCACTAGAGAGCATTCCCCTCTCCTCTAATTTAAACTGTAACTCAAGCTCTCTTCTTCTGTTCCAATAGCACCAACATTTCTGTCCCTCTCTCTTTTCCCCTAATATCTTCAGCCCACTCTTCCTACCATATCTAGGCCCTCTCCTCTTACTCCTCTACCACTTACCTTTACAAATGATGCTCCACTGATAGTTTCTCGCTCCTCTCCTGCTCTCCTGGGCTCTGCTACACTGTTACTACTTCGTACTCTATTTTCTTTGCCCCCTTCTCTCTCCCTCTTATCCATTACATACACCCACCTAGACTATCTGTGGCCTTGCCATTACATCTACATTATTTGGTTCCCTTTGTGTACCGCTCTCTTCTCTCTCCCTCCCTCCTTCTCTCTCTCTACCTTCCATCTATTCTTTCTCCTGCTCTTTCTCTCCCTGTTTTACTACTCTCTCTCTCTCTACCCCCCATTTAATTTGTCTCCTGCTCTCTCTCTCCCTGTTTTATTGCTCCTAGCCTCTTTCCATTGATCTCTCTTCACTCCCTGGTCTGTTTCATCCAGTTGAAACCACCTACACTTCGCACCCCCCCCCACATCGCATACATACAGTCTTCCTCTCTGTTCCTCCCAGCTTTTACTCCTGCTCCTCCCCCTTGTCCCATACATCCTCCAGGAATAGATAAAGTCCATCCCAACCCGTGGGCGCCATCTTTAAACTTGCCCGTTCCTGGCTGCTGTGCATCCTTGGCTGCGAGAGTGTTCTCAGTAAGTAAAGGTTGTTATTACTGAGCTACTGCATATATTGTAAACGCTTGCTACTTAATTATCAGTTAATACTGAGCTACTGCATATATTGTAAACTCTCCTCTGTATATCAGAGGTTAGCTCTTTTTGTTATGTTGTCGCTGTTGTAATAATGTTTGCTGCACATTGAAACGCTAGCCTCTCGCATATCTACCGTGGTAAACCACCATAGAATAGTGCATTGCTTATTTAACTACGAAGGCTGTGAGGTTTAGCTATTTAAGGGTTTATCCTGTTAGCGACAGCCTTCTCAGGCAAACGCTATCGTTAATTACCTTGGTTTTATTCTACTGTGTAACAGCTGATGTTCTAGCTATTAGCGACAGCCTTCTCAGGCAAACGCTATCATTAATTAACTTGGTTTTATTCTACTGTGTAACAGCTGATGTTCTAGCTATTTGCGGCATATGGACACGCTGCTTTTACCGTCTACTGTATAGGAGCATTTCGCTCATGTACTTTATGAAGGTGCGAGGAGTAACAGTTACCTGCTTATTCCGATAGCGGCAGTATGTTTAAGACTGCGCTATCATTTATTTAAGTATATCGCATCTAGTTAACATCTCTACCTCCTGCCAATGGAGTACATTGCTTAAGCGATTAATATGCTGTAAAGAATCATTTTAATTACCTATTTTTGGCAGCAACAACTTATTATCTTTTTAGAGAGTGCTATCCATTAACATTGCTAATGCTTAAAGTTACCATCTACTATATACGAGGTACCACATATGGTATCATGTACACTCTGTGGGGTTTAACTCTTACATGCTTTTGAATCTAGCAAATGCATTTATTTTACTTAGTTTTAGAAAGTGCTATCTTTTATTTATTGGCGACAGCTTTTACAAGCAAGCGCCGCCTTCCACGTGCTTTTTTTTTTTTTGAAACGCAGCTGTGAGGTACTTAGATATTCCGACCTGTCCTGCCTAATTTTCTAAGTTCCAGTTGGACTTCATGTTATTAGTCTTTGGTACTGTTTGTTTTTATTGTATTTGCCTATACAATAATTGTTTTTGTTATTCTGCGTGATCTGAATGCCTTAACTGTTTAAATGTACTCTGCCTTTATCCATTGCTGACACTGTAAAATTGTTGATTTTTATTAGTCTCACTAACGTGATACCTGCCTATTTTAAGCATTACTATAGGTTAAAGTGTTTAGTTTTTCTTTTTTTAGCAACTAATGAACTACTATTTATTTATTTTTTTTCTCATTCTTTTTTTCCCTGTCCTCCAGCTTTCTTGCCCTGAATCTTCCCGTGTTCTTGCCTGGGTGGATAACCGGACCCAACTAAAGCTGTACACCCTTTTGCTAAAGTATTATTTACTCTCCACTGTAACAACTCCCTTCTGTGGAAAAGGGTATTCAGGAATCCTCCAAAAGAACCCAAGGAAGTACGTGCATCTGCTGCTAAGTCATATATTACTATACTCTTTTCTCTGCTAACTGTTGTACGATTCTTCCTGTCAGGAATGCCAGCAGCCTGACCCCCTCAACTCTATCCCCCTGCTCTTCATACCCCTTCAGCTCCCCAGTTACTCTTACATCCTTCTCCTCCTAGACTTCTTAGCCCTAGTATTCCCACTAGAGAGCATTCCCCTCTCCTCTAATTTAAACTGTAACTCAAGCTCTCTTCTTCTGTTCCAATAGCACCAACATTTCTGTCCCTCTCTCTTTTCCCCTAATATCTTCAGCCCACTCTTCCTACCATATCTAGGCCCTCTCCTCTTACTCCTCTACCACTTACCCTTTACAAACGATGCTCCACTGATAGTTTCTCGCTCCTCTCCTGCCCTCCTGGGCTCTGCTACACTGTTACTACTTCGTACTCTATTTTCTTTGCCCCCTTCTCTCTCCCTCTTATCCATTACATACACCCACCTAGACTATCTGTGGCCTTGCCATTACATCTACATTATTTGGTTCCCTTTGTGTACCGCTCTCTCTCTCCCTCCCTCCTTCTCTCTCTCTACCTTCCATCTATTCTTTCTCCTGCTCTTTCTCTCCCTGTTTTACTACTCTCTCTCTCTCTCTACCCCCCATTTAATTTGTCTCCTGCTCTCTCTCTCCCTGTTTTATTGCTCCTAGCCTCTTTCCATTGATCTCTCTTCACTCCCTGGTCTGTTTCATCCAGTTGAAACCACCTACACTTCGCACCCCCCCCCCACATCGCATACATACAGTCTTCCTCTCTGTTCCTCCCAGCTTTTACTCCTGCTCCTCCCCCTTGTCCCATACATCCTCCAGGAATAGATAAAGTCCCTCCCAACCCATGGGCGCCATCTTTAAACTTGCCCGTTCCTGGCTGCTGTGCATCCTTGGCTGCGAGAGTGTTCTCAGTAAGTAAAGGTTGTTATTACTGAGCTACTGCATATATTGTAAACGCTTGCTACTTAATTATCAGTTAATACTGAGCTACTGCATATATTGTAAACTCTCCTCTGTATATCAGAGGTTAGCTCTTTTTGTTATGTTGTCGCTGTTGTAATAATGTTTGCTGCACATTGAAATGCTAGCCTCTCGCATATCTACCGTGGTAAACCACCATATAATAGTGCATTGCTTATTTAACTACGAAGGCTGTGAGGTTTAGCTATTTAAGGGTTTATCCTGTTAGCGACAGCCTTCTCAGGCAAACGCTATCGTTAATTACCTTGGTTTTATTCTACTGTGTAACAGCTGATGTTCTAGCTATTAGTGACAGCCTTCTCAGGCAAACGCTATCATTAATTAACTTGGTTTTATTCTACTGTGTAACAGCTGATGTTCTAGCTATTTGCGGCATATGGACACGCTGCTTTTACCGTCTACTGTATAGGAGCATTTCGCTCATGTACTTTATGAAGGTGCGAGGAGTAACAGTTACCTGCTTATTCCGATAGCGGCAGTATGTTTAAGACTGCGCTATCATTTATTTAAGTATATCGCATCTAGTTAACATCTCTACCTCCTGCCAATGGAGTACATTGCTTAAGCGATTAATATGCTGTAAAGAATCATTTTAATTACCTATTTTTGGCAGCAACAACTTATTATCTTTTTAGAGAGTGCTATCCATTAACATTGCTAATGCTTAAAGTTACCATCTACTATATACGAGGTACCACATATGGTATCATGTACACTCTGTGGGGTTTAACTCTTACATGCTTTTGAATCTAGCAAATGCATTTATTTTACTTAGTTTTAGAAAGTGCTATCTTTTATTTATTGGCGACAGCTTTTACAAGCAAGCGCCGCCTTCCACGTGCTTTTTTTTTTTTGAAACGCAGCTGTGAGGTACTTAGATATTCCGACCTGTCCTGCCTAATTTTCTAAGTTCCAGTTGGACTTCGTGTTATTAGTCTTTGGTACTGTTTGTTTTTATTGTATTTGCCTATACAATAATTGTTTTTGTTATTCTGCGTGATCTGAATGCCTTAACTGTTTAAATGTACTCTGCCTTTATCCATTGCTGACACTGTAAAATTGTTGATTTTTATTAGTCTCACTAACGTGATACCTGCCTATTTTAAGCATTACTATAGGTTAAAGTGTTTAGTTTTTCTTTTTATTAGCAACTAATGAACTACTATTTATTTATTTTTTTCTCATTCTTTTTTCCCTGTCCTCCAGCTTTCTTGCCCTGAATCTTCCCCTGTGTTCTTGCCTGGGTGGATAACCGGACCCAACTAAAGCTGTACACCCTTTTGCTAAAGTATTATTTACTCTCCACTGTAACAACTCCCTTCTGTGGAAAAGGGTATTCAGGAATCCTCCAAAAGAACCCAAGGAAGTACGTGCATCTGCTGCTAAGTCATATATTACTATACTCTTTTCTCTGCTAACTGTTGTACGATTCTTCCTGTCAGGAATGCCAGCAGCCTAACCCCCTCAACTCTATCCCCCTGCTCTTCATACCCCTTCAGCTCCCCAGTTACTCTTACATCCTTCTCCTCCTAGACTTCTTAGCCCTAGTATTCCCACTAGAGAGCATTCCCCTCTCCTCTAATTTAAACTGTAACTCAAGCTCTCTTCTTCTGTTCCAATAGGACCAACATTTCCGTCCCTCTCTCTTTTCCCCTAATATCTTCAGCCCACTCTTCCTACCATATCTAGGCCCTCTCCTCTTACTCCTCTACCACTTACCCTTTACAAACGATGCTCCACTGATAGTTTCTCGCTCCTCTCCTGCCCTCCTGGGCTCTACACGCTCCGTTCGCCCTACGGGCTCACTCCGCTCCCCTACCCTGCCCCCAATTCCCACCCGCCCCCAGCACACCTACCTTTATCCTTCCTCTAACCACACCCACTACCATTCTACTCTAATCAGCATCTCACTTTTTGTACACACCCTCTTTTCTTTCCCACCAAAACCGACCTCCACCCAACTCCACATCAACATCCTAACTAACCAACTCTATTCCATTTCCACTCCCAATCCACACCTCCTCCACATCTAATACAACTCTCCACACTCTTAATACTACATAATAGTAACTACCAGTTCCTCTTACATAATTTATCTCCTTTATACCATATACCCTACTATATTTTCACCTCCTAGTAACTCTTCACAACATGCTCTCAAAACAATCCTTCATCTCCCTTTTGCTACTACTCCTCCTCATCTTATCCTATCTGCACTATCTCTCCCAGCCCACTATTTCCTTCCATTCTCAATCCTTTCATGTAACCAATCATCAGAACTCACCTCTCCCACACTCATACTCTCCTATCTCCCCCTATTTATACCCCACAGATAATCTCTTTCTTTTCCGATACAAACTTATCACTTCCCAAACAATCTCCATTCCCATAACCAGTAACAAATTTCTCCAACTTACAATAAAACCTGATCTTATAACCTTACTGTCTTCTCATCTAAACCACTTCTTCCTTCATCCAATTATCGCTCTCATATCTGGTGATATACATCCTAACCCAGGCCCTTCCACCATAGCCACCACAAATAAATCCTTGTTACTTACTTCTTTAAACTCCCAAAGCATAGTAAACAAAGTCCCAAACCTTCATGCTTGGCTCATACACAATAAACCTGACATCCTATCTATTTCTGAAACCTGGTTGAAACCACGTATAAAGGACTCTGAAATAATTCCTCCAAACTACTCCATCATAAGAAAAGACAGGCCTCACAAAAAAGGTGGAGGAGTAGCTCTCCTCTACTCATCATCCCTAATAGTTACTCCCTACAATAAACCTATACTACACTTTAACAATGCTGAACTTCTTCTTACTCTACTACAAATCAATAATCACAAACACATATGTCTTGCTTCCCTCTATATCCCCCCAGGGGATAATATTCCCACACTTGAACTCATCCTTTCGTGGCTTTCTAGTAACATTAGTAATGAAACCATAATCCTAGGAGACGTGAACATTAACTGGGCCTGCATTCAGTCTCCAACAAACTCCATTAACATCAAACTCTACAATTTCTCACAGCTAATCAGTTCCATAACTCGCCCTGCAAAAAATCTCTCCAGTGGAAGTATCCTGGATTGGATCCTTGTTTCCCATCCTCACTATTTCTCCAAAAGTGGCACTCTTCCTGATCCCCTTAGTGACCACATACCCATCTTTACCCACTGACTTCCCTCTATCTTACATCGAACCCATAACTATATTACTATTCGTGACCAAAAAAAATTCAACCCAACAACCTTCTCGAACTCCTTACAAGCAATTAATTGGAACTGTCTAAAAACACTACCACTAGACAGTGCAGTTTCCCACTTTAACTCGACATTCCTAAAAATATTAGACTCCCAGGCCCCCTTAAGGACAAAGAGAATAAAAACAAAATCAGCCCCCTGGCTTTCCAAAAATACTCTTGCTACCATGAGACATAGAGATAAAGTCTGGGCACGCTACCAGAAAAATATGACACCACTGCTCCACAATGAATATAAAATGCTTCGAAATAAAGTAAAAAAAACTCATCACTTCTGATCGACAAAACTACTTCTCTACTCTCCAAAACCATAATAAAAACAACCCTCAGAAATTCTGGAAAGGCATCTCTAGTCTCCTTCACCCTAGTAAACCAGATTCTCCCACCCCAGACTCAAATGCTCCAGAATTAGTCTTGGCCACACAATTTAACTCCTTTTTTATTGACTCTATTTCCAAATTGACCTCTTCATTCTCCAACACCACTACACTCCACAATACTCCCTCACCCACCCCTACTACTCCCCATTCTCCAGCTACCAAATCCTCTACCTCCTCTTCTACACAAACTTCTCCCTCATCTCAATCACCCCCTAATTCCCCCTCTCCTGACTCTCCCTTATTCTCATTAAAACCCATACCTACATCTACTATAAAAAAACTCCTTCTGAAATTGAAGCCATGTACCAATGCTCCTGATAATATCCCTTCTTACTTTCTTAGTATAGCTGCAGAAACACTTGCCTACCCCATTAGCATCTTAATAAACCGTTCCATTCAAGAATCCACAGTACCTCAAATCTGGAAACAGGCCTTTATCTTACCTCTTCACAAAGGTGGTAACAATAACAATGTAACAAATTTCCGCCCCATAGCTATCCTGTCCCCTATCTCTAAAATCCTAGAAAAATGTGTCCAACTTCAACTCCTTCCATATCTCCTAGATAATCACCTCATAACTCCCACACAACACGGATTCAGACCAAATCATAGCACAATGACAGCCCTCCTCTCCTTCCTTGAACTTGTAAATAAAGCTCGTGATTCTGGCCAATTTGTCTCTACCCTGCTACTTGACCTCTCCAAAGCCTTTGATACTATATCACACAGCCTGCTTTTAGCTAAACTCTCTGAACTTAATCTATCTCCCTCCTCCTTGAGTTGGTTCTCTAGCTACTTAACCAACAGAAATCAAGCAGTAAAATGGAAGAAAGCCACCTCCCCATTCCTTAGTACCCCTACAGGAGTTCCTCAAGGCTCCATACTGGGTCCCCTTCTATTTAATATATTTATAAACAATTTCCACAAATCTATCCCATTCTCAAACATCATCCAATATGCAGATGATTCAACTATCATCTGTTCTGCCACTTCTATCACTATACTTCAAAAACTAACTCAAGATGCCTTCTCTACCACAGAGCAATGGATGTTAAGTAACCATCTAGCTCTTAATGCTTCCAAGACCAAACTAATGATATTTACTCCTTCTAAACTTACTCCTTTTGATATGAACACATTCTCAATCACTAGTCAAAATAACTCACCTCTAGAAATAGTGTCAGAGACTAAGTTACTTGGGGTCCAAATTGATAACCAACTTAAATTTAACTCTCACCTACAACTAAATATCAAAAACCCCATCAGAAACTAGGCATGCTTTACAGACAGAATCCCTACCTCACACCTGCCACTAAAATTACTCTCTCCACTTGCTTCCTTATCCCCTCCCTTCTCTATGGTGCCCCACTCCTAACAAATCTTCAGTCCTCTTTAAAAAAACAGCTCTCCTGTTGCTACAACAAAATCGCAAAATTTGCCACCAGCCATAGGTCCTCCACCCATCATTGTTCCGCCCTCCAGAAACTACAATGGTTAGAACTTCCCAATCAACTAACTTACATTCAACTAACTCTAGCCCATAAGCTTATTCTCAACCCCTCCCTCTGTCCATCCCTTTCATCTGCCTTTAAAATGCACCTACCCAACAGAGTATTAAGGTCAAACAATCAAAACCTACTAGAAGTGCATAAACCTACTCACCCCCCAGGCAGAAACCTTCTATCCTTCAGCCTAGCTCGCCATTGGAACTCCCTACCACCTTCCATCCGCACCACCTCCAACCACTCTACTTTCAAAAAATCTCTTCATTCACATCTAGCATCACAGTGGGAATGCTCTTGCTCCCACCCTACATAACTAACTCTGTCCTCTCACCTCCCCTTCTCCTTCCTGCTAACTTCCCTACTATACCTTAGAATTGCATAAAATCTACTAGACAGGCCCTTAAGTCTACTTCCCCACTATGCAATGTCCTTTAGCATCACATTGTACAATTCCTTAGTTAGTATGATTCCTCTCAAAGCTGTATTCATTGCTATATCTGTTGTACTATTGTTGTATATTCTTCTCAATCTGTATTAATTGTTATTTTTTGCGCATAATTTGTTTTAAAAAAAAAAGTTTTTTTTTTGCTTCCTTATTTTGTATAACTTTCATTACTACCTGCTGTACCTATATTGTTCTGTTACATGTATCTTTTGGACTCCATTGAAAACGGGTTCTTTATGGCCCAATGGACTATCCTGGTAAACCAACTGCAATAAATAAATAAATAAATAAATTGTAGAGTTTTAAGACAGAGATCAAGGAGTTTAGAATTGACCCAAAATGGCCAATACAACTACAGATTCTAGGTAGTAACCACTCCTCCAGGGACAGGCAGGCTGTTCAGTGTTAACCACTCCCACTGGTGAACACAGAGACTTCCTTTTAGCCCAAGCAAGCACTGGCCATCTAGAAACTTCCAAACTTTGTTAGCCTGAGTCCCTTAGTGTTGGCCTGTACTTCAGAGAAGTAGATGCCAAACAAGAATGGTCCCAGGACTGAACCCTGAGGTACTCCACTTGTCACTTGTCTGGAGCTGGACTTGGAATTAGCTACTTTGACAGTGTGGATTCTGTCAGTAAACCGGTTGGAAACCCATTGCGTGATGTAGGGATTTATGCCCAGCTTGGTAAGTTTATCTATGATTCCAGAGTGGGGGATGGTATCAAAGGCCTTGGTGAGGTCCAGATAGGCTGTGTGGACCACTTTACCCTCGTCCACGGCTCTCGAGACTGATTCGAAGAAGTCAGTCAGGTTCAGGAGGCAAGATCGGCCATTCACAAACTCCAACTAGGTGGGGTCCAGTGTTTGAAGGTTGCCAATGTCTTTGTTTATAAGTTCCATGATAATGCATTCCATGGTCTTGCAGATCAGGCTTGTCAGACTGACGGGACAGTAGTTCCCGGGATCCAAGGTGGCTTTCCCCCTTGTGGAGTGGGATGACTGTAGCTGTGGGCCTCTCAGTCAGCACGAAGCCTGAGGTGAGGCTATGATTAAACATGACACTTAGGTGAGGTGCCAGTTCATTTTGTAGTTCATGAAGTACACAGCCTGGGATGTCAGCTGGTCCCATGGATGCTGTATTCTTAGCTTTGAAGAGTGTGTTTTTTACCTGTGTGGCTGTGATTACTGGAATTTGGCAATTTTCCAGTATTGCGATGGGCCCTTTAGGGGGTGAGAGGGGGTGAAGTTGGCACTGAATCAATCTGCCAGGATATTGGCAATATCCTTGGGATCAGTATATTTAATGCCATTCTGTTGTAGCTCCGAGCAGATCTGAGCATTGCCATTTAGATTCTTGACATAACTATAGAATGCCTTTTTGTTGTCTTTGGAATCTTTGGCAATTTTATTTTCATAACTAGCTTTGGAGGATTTTATAAGGGATATCAGCTTCTTACTGAGACTGGTAAGGGAGTTTTTTGCATCCTGGGATTTTCCTCTTTTCTGCAGCAGTTTCTTCCTTCTATTGTATAGTTTGTTTATGGCTGGGGACCACCAGATTCACTTCCTTTTTTGGGAGAAGACCGTCTTGGCTCTATTTGGGATGGCACGATTCATGCACGAGTGGATGTGCTCGTACAGTGCCTTAGTGTAGTATTCAGCAGTTGAACGTTCAGTTCCCACCTGCATGGGTGTCATGAAGTTTGTCACTTCTGACTTCAGTAGCATGAAGTTGGCTTTGGGGAAGTTTTTTACGGTGGTTTCCTTACTGGGGGGATGTTGATGTCAAGGGTGATTAGCTTATGGTCAGTCCTGACCAATGAGGGGGTGACCACTGATGTGGAACATCGATTTCCCATGTTGGTAATGACCAAGTCTAGGATATTGGAGCCCCTGGTTGGACTATGGATTAGTTGATACAGGGCATTGGAATTTGTGAATTCCAAGAACCATTGGACAAAGGTGTTGGTACCCGTAGTTTTCCCAATTAATAGCAGGGTAGTTGAAATCACCCAGTATTAGGGTATTTGGTTGTATCTTAATATTTTCCAGTATGTTTAGAAAGGTGTGGTGAGAATCTAGGAGCATGGTGGGGGATCTGTAGCAAGCTACAATTTGATTGCAGTCTTACCTAGTGTTAGTTGCACCCGGAGAATTTCAGATGCATCGTGTTTGGCAACTAGCCTGGAGGTGTGGATATCCTTGGTGAATATGGACACTCCTCCTCCTTTAGTGTTTTGGTCCTGGTTTGGTGTCCAAAAAGTGTGGTGAGAATTGTAGCTTGGTATTGCCGGGGTGCTCTCCAGAGCCTTGAACCAAGTTTCAGTTACTGCACAGATATTGATGTTCTCCATTTTTAGGAGTGCCTCAAGAGTGCATTTTGAGGTTTAGACTTCTAGCATTGAGTAGCATTACCTTCAGATTTTGCATGCTTGTGTCTGTTATGGTGGTGGTTTTATCCTTTGAACCTTGCCTAAAAAAGGCACTATAGGGGTGGCAAGAGCCTTAGCCAGTAACCTGAATCCCAGGGGTGACAGGTGCAGACCATCTCTGGCAAAGCATCATGGTTTGTCGATCATGTCGTCCCAGGCAGACAGGTACTGGATCCCCTTTGAATGATACCAGAAGCTTAGCCAATTGTTGAAGTCAATCATTTTGTCCTTATACTGTGGTATCATTCTGGGCGAAGGCAGGATGCTACTCAGGGCTAGGGTCATACCAGCCTGGGCCATGTGATCTGAGAGCTCTTCCATGTCTCTTTTCATGTAGTCCAGGGAGGTACATCTCAAGTCATTCACTCCAATATGGACAATGACAGAGTCATATTTGTACTTGTTGTGGAGTGACCTGAGTGCGTGCATTATGTGGCAGATCCTGTCACCCGACAGGCAGCTGACTGTAATTTTCTCCTTGTTCAGCCTGGTAAGTGGGACATCAGTGTGCCTAACTATAGAGTCACCTATGACTAAAGTGTTGGGTACATTGTCTTGCCTTAGGGGTTGTTGTTGGGTGGCACACTGGTGTTGTGAGCTATGTGTCACTTTGGCTGTGATTGGTGTATGTTTGTGTTTAAGTTTCAGAGGTCCTCGTTGCTTGAGCAGGTTACTGTTAAGGGCCTCTGCATATGTGGATTTAGTGTTGCTATGTGTGGGTGTTGGTGGTGTGAGTTTAGAAGGGCTATGTGCTGCTTGAGGTGTAGTGCAGGTGTCAACCTTCTCCTCTTGACTGTCTAGCACAATCTTGGCTGGAGAGAGCTTTGCTTCCAGTTTGGCTATGTAAGTGCATCTCTCGCATGTTGTAGTGTTGGGTGGTAGGAGGAGAGGGTTGTCTGTGTACTTGAGGCAATTTCTACATTGCCCCAGTATGCCCAGATTCACCAGGTGGACAGGAGAAATCACTCGAAGCTGAGCCTTGGACATGCCTAGTTTGGTGCTTTTTTTTTTTTTTTTTTGTAAAGTACAGGAGCTGTTTTCCCATACTTTGGCAAGGTACTTTGCAATTATAGGCTGTTTAGTGCCAATGATTAATTTCTCCTTATTAACAAGGAGAGTTGAGTGCTTGTATCAGTTTAAGACTTTCTAGTGCTTTCCAGCAGATTCTAAAGCAAGAGCTAGTCGCACGGATTCAGATTTTAGTGCTACTAGTGGTAGCATTGTCACCTCACAGTAAGACGTTGTCCTGTTCGATTCTCAACTAAAGCGTCTTCTGTGTGGAGACATGTGTGAATGGGCATATCTTCATTGAAGGTTGTGCACCAGGGCTGGCAACTCGGCACGTAAAAAATCTACTGCCAATCATTAGCAGACCGGAGTTCCGCTGTGGCGACCCCTAACTGGGAAAAGCCTTAAGACACAACAACAACAACAACAACTGAAAAAACAGCTAGTTCTATGGGAAAATTTAAAGGCCAGACTTTCTGGCACCAGGAATAGTTTAACCTTAACCCTGCAGCACTGTGCGATGTGCAAAATCATGCAAATACATGTTTTTATGCCAGAAAGGTGAAAGATGAAAGATAAAGAAATCAGCCCAAAATGGCTAATAAGCTACAATTTCAGTGCTGAAACCAATCCTCTAGTACTATATTGGCAGTACAATGCTCCGCCCTCTCACTGGCAAGCAGAAGGACTTCCCTCTAACACAGCAAGGTCTGGAATAGCTCTGGTCACAAGAAATAAAATCCAGAAGCCGGCAATGTCTGGGAACTGGACTATACTAGCTTAGAAAAGACGGAAAACAAGCAACAAGAGGCTATTTTTTGTTTGTTTTTTTTTTTTTTTTTTTTGGGAAAACAGGCAAAGGAATGCAATAAGACAGTGAATATACTCTGAAAAGGCAAGCACACGAGTTTGTTTGTGTCTTATAGCTTTTCCCGGTTAGGGGTTGCCACAGTGGAACTCCGGTTTGCTAATGATTGGCAGTAGAGTTTTACGTGCTGGCTTTCTGGGCCTAATGCACAACCTTCAATGAAGGAATGCCCGTTCATGCATGTCGCCACACAGAAGGCGCTCTAACTGAGAATTGAATGGGCAATGTCTAACTGTGAGGCGACAACGCTACCGCAGCACCACCAACGCAGTCTGTTGCCTAAATCAGTAAATACAATTGAAAAACAGCAAATGCAGTTAAAAACTTTTAAATTAGCAAAACGGGAAGTGCACAGTAATAAAAATGATTCAAATAGCAGAGCTGCAGCAAAATAATGTAGCAATTAGCTTTAGATGCTTTAAAAAAAGTGCAGAAACAGGGGCGGAGCCAAGATGGCCAACTGATAGCAGCAGTTTTTCAGAGCTCCATGAAACTAGCATAAAAAACAGGAAATAACTTATTTTATTTTAGCAAAAATACTTAGAATTGATAGATGAAAGTATAAACTATATTATTAGTAACTTCGGTGAACTTAGGAAAGTTTTTTCCTGTCAAATTATAAAGGGGAATATATCACTTGTGGAGATGAGCACTTCGAAGACTTCTCATTCTGACATGGCTTTAAAAAAAGAAATGCAGCTTGTGACATCTGCTCTACAAGAACTCTCACTAAAAATGGATGATTTTAAGGAGAATTTACAAAACCTCAAGAAAAATTGTCAGAAACAAACAGATTCTCCCAAGGAACTTATACAGCAGCATCAATCCAGAATAACACACTTAGAAGCATCCCTGAATGATCTTGATGGAAGACTGAAGGGAGAAGAAAGCCAGAATGATTTCCTCATCAAACAAAACACTTGGCTTCTCAATAAAGTGGCTGACCTGGAAAACAGGGAGGGAGAGAAGGTCAAATATAAGGATTTTTGGCATCCCTGAGCAGAAGCAGCCTTAGGTCAGCTGGTGCCCTAGGCAAAAGGGCTCAATGGCACCCCCCACCACACCACCCGGTGCCTCCATCCTGGACTGCTTACACCAAACAAATACTGGAAAAGCGCCCCTGCTAGAGTGGTAGCCTAGGTGGCCGCCTAGTTGGCCTATGCCTAAGGCCGGCTATGTCCCTGAGAGAGCTGAAGGAGAAGATATCATTTCTTTCCTGAATACCTGGATTCCAGAGATTTTAGATTTAAAGGAGGGTCTGTCCTTTGGTATTGAAAGGGCTAATAGAGCTTTAAGAATGCCAATGTCAACATCCTCCTCTATTCCTCCCAGATCAATAGTCATAAAGTTTCTATTTTATTTGGACAAGGAGGTGGTCCTAAAATCTGCCTAGAGGAAAAGGCCATTAAAATGTGATCAAAACCCAATTAGGTTTGATAATGACTATTCTACCAGGGTTTTGGAACTGAGGAAAAAAGCTTGGCCATTAATAAAACTGTTAAAGCAGAATAACATCAAAACTCAGCTTGTCTTTCCTGCCAGAATAAAAATTCTATACCAGAATGAAATGAGATCGGATCCTGGAAACTATCGCCCCATAAGCCCGACTAGCTTGGTCTGCAAAGCTATGGAAAGGATCATCATGGACCTCATAAATAAAGATATTGGGGACCTACAGACACTGGATCCTACCTAGTTTCGCTTTGTTAAGGGCAGATCCTGCCTCTTAAACCTGGTTGATTTCTTTGAAACAGTCACCAAGGCCTTTGACGAGGGGAAGGTGGTCCACACAGCCTACCTGGACCACGCAAAAGCCTTCGATACAATACCCCACTCGGGCATTATAGATAAGCTCACCAGCTTAAATATAAACCCCTATGTCACTAGATGGTTTGCAAACTGGCTCAAGGACAGAACCCACATGGTTAGAATTGCTGGAGCCATGTCAGACTCCAAACCAGTTACAAGTGGCATCCCCCAAGGCTCAGTCCTGGAACCTCTCTTGTTCGGTATATATTTCTCGGAGGTACAGGCCAACACGGAAGGATTGTGGCTGACTAAGTTTGCAGATGACTGCAAACTGGCGCCATAATCAAGTCTCCAGCCGACACAAGCATCCTCCAAAAGGGCCTCATAGAAACAGACAACTGGTGCCAGAGCCATGGCCTCAAGCTAAACGCCAAAAAGTGTATAGTCATCCCCTTTGGCAAAAACAAAGTGCCCACAAATTACCACATAGGTGGTAATCCATTAAGTACAGAAGAAGTAATTAGGGACCTGGGGACCCAAGTTGATAGCAATCTCTCATTTGACAACCACGTGGCCAAAGTGGTTAGAAAAACATTTTATATAGCCCACCTAATCATGAAGGGATTCACATCTAGATCAGGGGAGGTCATCGTGCCTCTTTACTCATCCCTCATCAGGCCCATAATTGAGTACAATGCCCCTTTTGGGATGTACTTTACCAGACACCTGCAGCAACTGGAAAGACCCCAAAAGTACCTCACCAGGAGGATCATAGGGCTCAAACAGATGTCATATGCTGCCGGTTAAAGAAACTCCAGCTCTACTCAGTGGCATACTACCTGCTCAGAGGCGATCTGTGCCTGACGTATAAAGCCACGTTCAACCCGGAATTAATGGACATGCTGCACCTCAGAAAATCCAAATCCCATTGAGCTACACACTCGAGAGACTTGAACTTCAGCACTGAAATAAATAGGACATGCTGGAGGGACAGATTCATAACCCAGAGGCTCCCTTCACTCTGGAATAAAATCCCAGTCCAGATTAGGCAGAGTCCCTCATTGACTCTCTTCAAGAGGAATCTTGATGAGTGGATGGGAGATCGTAGGTTTACCCCGGGTATCACTTCTGTGTCACTGTTAGACAGAGGCACAGTATACTAACCTCGGAAAAGGGCATAGCAAAATTAATTTAAAATAGGTGGAGAAAGCCAAACACACTCTGGCTAGGCTTATAAATGCCCTAGGGCAGATAGCCTAGTATGAACCTATGAACCTATGAACCTACGAGATAATTTAATGCCCTAGAGGAAGCCACTGCCTTTATTAAAACAATAACAATATTTCCTTACCTGAAGATATGGAATGGGCATCTGCATCACTGAAGAGAGTTACTGTTAAATCTTCTTGGACTGATGTTAAAAAGAAAAAGCAAAAAACTGAGTCAAAGATTGCTGTTTCCACTAAATCTCTCAAAGCATCTACTGCAACTGGAATTTAATTTGTTTTATATAAGACGTTGTCCTGTTCAATTCTCAGCTAAAGCGTCTTCTGTGTGGAGACATGCGTAAATGGGCGTACCTTCGTTGAATGTTGTACGTCAGGGCTGGCAACTCGGTATGTAAAAATCTACTGCCAATCATTAGTGGCCAGAGTTCTGCTGTGGTGACCCCCTAACCGGGAAAAGCCGAAAGATACAACAACAACTTGCTAAATATTTAAGTAAGGTACGTCGTGACGATAGTTTTCTTATTGCTTTTCTATCTCTTTTTGTTTTTCATTTCTATACTTTTTTGTTTGTATACAAATTAAATAACTGTTTATGCTTTTAGTATATTAGTATAATATTAGTTTAGTGAGTGATATAATTGAGCAGTAAGCTATCTTTGCTTTTATGACCTTAAGACGACATGCTTTATTTCAAATAATATATCGCCCTTTGCCCTGCTAAATGTTCTTCTGAGTTATTACACAGGCATAGTCACTGCTCAGATTAATTTATCAAAACTGTTTTGGATACATAACAGGGCATATTTATGATTAAACATTTATTAACTATATTTTTTAATGTTTATAATTTCTGATTGTTTCAGAATAAATATTGGTACTTGTATGAACAAAAAGCTGTTTACCGGCTTTTGACATAAATTGGGTCTCTCTGCTTGTATGTTTTAAGGCACAAGGTTTTTAAATGGTTATAAGTTATGTTTCTCCGGAGGTGATTTCTTGTGTGTTGAATGTTATTTTACTGTTTGGAAGTATCTGACAGTTAAACTTTGCATTTGTTACTGTAAATAAGCAGACTTTGTGACACAGTTAAAGTGAGGTCAGAAAACTGTAGTGTGTAGCATTCTGGGTGGGAAAATGTCAGTTTGAAATCTAAGAAGTGAAGCTTTCTTACTTAGCTCATGACATCATGCATTCTATAGCTCATGACATCATGCATTCTATGCGTGCAGATCAGATTACATCACATCTAATGTGTATATGCAAGCCTAACTGTGAATGTCAAGTCTCTGATTGGTTAATATAGCATAGTAGGCTTCTTTTACAAGAATTATGAGCTACACTGTCTGCAAACATATTCATGGTTTCCTTTTATAACAGTGACTATATTTTATGATCAAATATATACAGAAATGTTATTTTGCCTTGTAACAGTTAACTAGAGCCACTATTTCTAGTGAATATACTGGAGTTTTTTTATAAATAGATATTTATAAATAATTTTCCTATGCAGTTAGCAAGTGTTTAGTATAGGCTTAGACATTTAGAGGAAATGCTTATGACTAATGGTAATAACTGTAAGGGTATTCAAACACCATACTAAATCCTAGCAAATATATGTGTGAATAATTTTGATTGAACTATAATTGCTTTGCATTTAATATGTTGATTTTCTTATTGTATCTTAGATATCATTTATGTTTCAGATGTCATGTTTTCAGTTATTATAAAGTCATGTTTTTAGTATATTAGCACTTTATGACAGAGAAAGAGATCAGTAATATGTATGACTTGTGATAACACAACAAACAAGTTATGAGTTTCAGTATTACCCTATTGCTATGGTAGATATTTACAGCTATCTCTGTCTTAATTCAGTCTTTGAGTCATTCACTTTTAAGACCTGTTATCCATAGTAAGTTTTATATAAATAATGGGTTTTACTAATTTTTGTCATGTTAACTGATGCCAGTTAATTATTATTGATTTTAGTCAGTCATTTAAACATCTGCTATTCCAAAAGTTTAGGAGTTAATTAAGGACACATCTGTTTTATGGAATATTTCTAAGAATCTATGTTAACATCTTTTGGGAATGACACACACTCACTTTGTGCTAACACTCAATTCTTGTTAAGTTTTTATTTAGTAGGAGTCTGTCATGATAAGATTTATTCAGAGGGCAAGTAAATACAAATGCTAAATGATTCTTTGATTTGTTCTGCCATTTTGAAGTTTTTATTAGAACTAACACAGATGACATGCTTAGGTATTTTGGGTAATCATTTAGATTGTTAATGAAGCTAATGTTTCCTTAGTCTATTAAGCACTACATTCAGATTATAGATATCCTAATGTGTCTCCTGATTCCTTAGTGAATAATTACTGTATAAATGTTTAATGTTTCTAATAACAGTGTATGTAACTCATCTCTAAAACCTAACTGGAATTAATATCTGATTAGTTGTTTATAACTACTATTTTTCTCTTAATTTATAATATATTCTCCATTTTTACTTTGTTTTCATGGGCTCGAACCAACAAAGGTTGGTGGTTGGGATAGGTAGTCCAGCAGATTTAGTTTTGTTTGCTAGACTAGGAATAGGTTCATAGGTTCATAGGTTTATAGGTTCATAGGTTTATACTAGGCTATCTGCCCGAGGGCATTTACAAGCCTAGCCCATAGTTTTGTGGCTTACGCCACCCCTTTAGTTTGGAGAAACTATGCCCATTATTTTGCAGTGCCTCTGTTGAGCAGAGACACTGAGGTAATCCCTGGGGTATATCTGCGATCTCCCATCCATTGGTCAAGATTCCTCTTGAACAAAGCCAGCGAGGTGCTCTGCCTCACATATACTGGGATTTTGTTCCACAGCATAGGGAGTCTTTGGGTGATGAATCTATCCCTCCAGCACATCCTATTAATAGCTGTGTCTAGGTTCAGGTCTCCTGCCCTTGTGGCTCTAAGAGATTTCGATTTTTTGAGGTGAAGCATGTTCATCAAATCTGGGTTTGACATGGCCTTGTATGTCAGGCACAGGTCACCTCTGAGCAGGCGGTAAGCGACTGAATAGAGCTGGAGTTCTTTCAGCCAGGCAGCATAAGACATATCTTTGAGACCTTTTATCCTTTTGGTGAGGAACTTTTGGGGCCTCTCCAGCTGCTGCAAGTGTCGGGTCAGATACATTCCGAATGGGGCATTGTACTCAATCATTGGTCTGATGAGTGATTTTATTTATTTTTTTTTTATTTTTATTTTACATTTGTTAACCGGGCTAGTCTAACTGGATATATTTCCATTTTCAGTAGAGGCCCGGGGAGAAAAGCTCCACATGTAGACAGGACGGATACAGCAAAAAACAACAAATACATAATAACAGATTAACAATCAGATTTAAAAAAGAGGCAGGTATTTACTCAAGACCAGAATAACTAATTATATTTAAAGGTATAAACCAAAAGTTCAACATAATTTCATCTTCGGAATCAATTAGAGAAGGTCAGATTAGAGAAAGCAAGAGACCAAGAAAAAGAGAGAACATTTTGCAAAACAAGGTACAGAATAGAAGAGATAAGTATTGCTAGAAAGAGAGAGACAAATAGCCAAGAGGAGGAGAAAGAGCCAAGAAAAATTTTAATCAGGTTTAGAGCAGGAACATGTCCAGTGGTTATTAAGGTGGACTTTTAATTTTTGTTTAAACAGAGCAGTATTTTACATTTGTTAACCGGGCTAGTCTAACTGGATATATTTCCATTTTCAGTAGAGGCCCGGGGAGAAAAGCTCCACATGTAGACAGGACGGATACAGCAAAAAACAACAAATACATAATAACAGATTAACAATCAGATTTAAAAAAGAGGCAGGTATTTACTCAAGACCAGAATAACTAATTATATTTAAAGGTATAAACCAAAAGTTCAACATAATTTCATCTTCGGAATCAATTAGAGAAGGTCAGATTAGAGAAAGCAAGAGACCAAGAAAAAGAGAGAACATTTTGCAAAACAAGGTACAGAATAGAAGAGATAAGTATTGCTAGAAAGAGAGAGACAAATAGCCAAGAGGAGGAGAAAGAGCCAAGAAAAATTTTAATCAGGTTTAGAGCAGGAACATGTCCAGTGGTTATTAAGGTGGACTTTTAATTTTTGTTTAAACAGAGCAGTAGATGCAATAGAAGTAAGTTCGGGAGGAAGTTTATTCCAATGTTTCCCAATGGCATTTGCGTAAAGGGAATCACCAGCAAGGTTATTAGATTTGGTTAAGGTAACTAGCAGTTTGTTAGAAGAGCGGAGAGAGTTCAGGTTTGAGTAAGGGCTTAAGAGGTTAGAAAGAGCAGGTGTATTAAGAGGTTGGTAAAAGGCTCTTTGGACAAACGTAAGTTGGGATAGAAGCAACATGTTTGTCAGTTCAAGCCAGTGAAGTTGTTGCAGATTCTGACAATGGTGGGTTCTAAATTGTTTTCCAGTAACAAATCTAGCTATGTTATTGTAGGAGGTGGATAGTTTAGAGAGATTGTTTTTCTTAAGATTAGTGTAGATAGGTGAGGCATAGAGAAGTGTGGAAATAAGATGTGAGTGGGCAAGATTCACTTTTGCAGGGAAAGTTAAAAAAGTTTTGATTCTATATAGAGAGCCAAGTTTCCTGTTTACAGATTTAATGGTATTGTTGATATGAAGGTCGAAGGAGAGATTGTTATCAATCGTGACACCTAGCAATTTGGTAGTAGAGTCAGGTGATATAATGGTACCATTATTTGACACAATAGAGAAGTCAAGTGTAGGGGATCTGGTAGTAGGTTTAAAGAGAAGTAGTTTGGTCTTTTTGCTTAGGAGTAGACAGCGTTTTAGGAACCAAGTTTCAACTTTAGAAAATACAGCTTGAGTGTTAGTTTGAAGTTCAGAAATGGATTTAGCAGAGCAAATAAGAGTGGAGTCATCAGCATATTGAATGCAGGTAGCCCGAGGAATGGCTACTTGTAAGTCATTTATAAAGAGGGAGAAAAGAAGTGGTCCAAGAATAGAGCCTTGGGGGACTCCAAGGGAGATTGGTAGAAGAGATGAGAGTTTGTTATCCCAAAGGACAGCTTGCTTCCTATTAGTGAGATATGAGCTGAACCAGTGGATAGTCTCAGGTGCTAAGGAAAGAGATTCGAGAATTTTTAGTAGGAGAGAGTGGTTAACCATGTCAAAGGCTTTGGACAGGTCAATGAAGAGAGCAGAAGATAGGACATTATTATTGCGATTATTGTTAATAATATCTGTAAAGGAGAGCAGAGCAGTAGTTGTGCTATGATAGGGCCTAAAGCCATGTTGACAGTTTGTCAGTATTTTATTTTGTAGAAGGTGATTCATTAACTGATGGTGGACTCATTTTTCCATTATTTTAGCGAGAGGGGACAATAGTGCTATGGGTCTATAGTTAGAATGTTCAAAGGAGTTTCCTCCTTTATGTAATGGTATGATGTAAGAGATTTTCCATACATCAGGGATGGTTTCTTCGTTTATGGTCCTATTAATGAGAATTGAAATGGGATAAGCTAGTTCAGAGACTGCTTTTTGAAGGTATTCAGAAGGAAGCTGGTCAGCTGAGGGGGTGCAAGGTTTAAGTTTGAGAATGCATCTCTGTATAAAGGTAGTGGAGATGGGTTGAAGCCTAAAGGTTGGTAGTTTGGAGGATGTATGGTCATGAATGCTAGTATTGTCACTGGATAGATGGGAGGCCAAGGAATTAATAGTATTGATGAAGAATGAGTTGAAAGCGTTGGCAGTGTCAAGGGGAGGAATGTTATCAGACCCAGAAGGGGGGGGGGGTGGTAGTCTGTCCAGGGTGAAGAAGTCTATTTAGGGTTAACCAGAATTTTTGAGGATTATTGTGATTCACTTGCTGAAGATTGCTATAATAGTTCTTTTTGTCAGAGAGGATTGATTTTTTGGTAATATTTCTCAGGTGTCTGAAAGTCTGTTGGTCTATGGGAGATTTGCTAGTTCGCCATTTTAACCAAGATTTGTTTCTAAGTGACATTTTTTGTCTAGTCTCTTTCGTTAGCCAGGGGGCTGGCTTAGCCTTAATTCTAATAGAACGTTTTGGTGCATGATAATCAAGAATAGTTAGGAATGTGTTGTTAAAGTAATTAACAGCTTCTTGAAGAGGAAGTGTTTTTAGTGGGTTCCAGTTACAAGCCTTTAGTTCCATTTTAAAAAGGGTTGGGTTAAAGCATTTGAGGTTACGTAGGGTCCTATATAAAGGAGAGTAATTAGAGGTATTTTTTTGTCTAATAATATAGGTTAGGTTGTGGTCACTAATGTCATCAGGTAGTGTTCCAGACTGATATTTAACTTGAGGTTTATTTACCAAAATCCAATCAAGAATACTTTCTTTGTTATTAGTTTTGTTGATCCTAGTAGTGGTGTTAATTGTTTGAGTGAAGCCGTGGAGATTAATGTGGGATGTTGGGTTGTTAGTGGATATTGAGGACCAGTCTAAGTTGAGGTCTCCTAGTATTATGGTTTCTTGTGGGTAGGTGGATGAGGCCCAACTGAGGATATTTTCTATGGTAGCAGAGTTGTTTCCAGGGGGTAGATAAATACAGATGATATAGATAGATTTTTTGAGGTTTAGTTGCAGCTTTGAGATAAGAAGTTCAGTTTTAGTAAATCCAAGGTTCTCATAGGGTACTAAAGTTATTTTTAGTTCTGTTTTGAACAATAGTGCTACTCCTCCGCCTTTTTTACCATTGCGGTCGAGTCTCAAGATATTATAACCTGGTGGTATGATTTCAGTGTCTTTAGTAAAGGGTTTTTATCAAGTTTCTGTTAAACAAAGAATGTCGAAGGAGTGGTGATCAAGAAGAGAGTGGAGTTGGGTGATTTTGTTATTGACGCTTTGGATATTAAGGTGTCCTATGAGTAGAGTATTTGTGTTGGAGGTTAGTGATTCATGAGAAGCGTGTAGAGAGACAGGTGTAGCTTCAGCTGAAAAATTAGATGGACCAGGGTTGGGGTGGATGTCACCATCTACCAAGGTAGAGTGGTTGTATTGCAAGTAGGATTTGTTAGGGAAGTTTAGAAAGTACTTAGGTTTTCTAATCAAGAGGTTATGACCTTTTATGTGAGACAATCTGTGGTATTTAGCTAAGAGGTAGCTAGAGGTAGATGTGATGTTTAATTGAGAGAGGTGTAGACTTTTGAAATGTGAGGTTGTATGTTTAGGAGAGTAGTTGAAGTGGAAATTGAGTTTAGTTTCATAGGAGGTTAAGGAATAGGGCAGAATGAGAGAGAGGGAAGTGATGAGTAGAAGTATAAGTATTTTTAGAGTGTTGTTTTTTGCAGAGATCATGGAAGTATGTTGGAGGATGTTCGTTGACATGTTGAGATTATGAGACAGGAATAGACAAGTGAACTTTGGAAGACTATAGTGTAAGGGTGTATAGCTAGATGGAAGATACAGGATAGGAATATACCTATAAGTATAATCAGGTGATAGGAGAGGTGATAGAGGTAGGAAAAAGTTGAGAGGAAGTTGCGGATGATGTAAGAGTCAGTGATAGGTGAAGTTAGAGGGGGTGTGGTGTAAGGGGTATAAAGCTAAGGACACGTGGGGTGGGTGGGATAAGGGGGTAGGGAGGGGAGCGAAGCGGGGCAGAAACAGTTAAGAGAGGAGAGCAGAAAACAATCAGCTAAGCAGGAGAGTAACACCACGAGTAACCTCTACTACTTAGTTTAAGAAGCAAGAAAGGGAAAAGTTGTTTAAGGTGCCTGAGAGTGATTCAGGCAGTAAACAATTAGATAGGTGCAGGTAAGAGTAGGAAAGAGGTATAGTTTAGGTGACAAAAAGACAAGAAAGGGAGCAGTGAAAATACACGGAGACAGCAGGTGCAAGGTATAGGGAAGTAAAATGTACAGTTAGCAGAGGGGCACAGGGAGGGAAAAGCAGAAAATAGGCAGGTATTAAAAATGTAAGACCCAGTATTCAGTGAATAGAAGGTAGGAGAAACAGAGAAAAGGAGTGCAGCAGCCAGATAGAGGTAATTAGAGAGATAGAGTGGAAACAGCAGAGGCAAGACAAACAGGATGTTACAGTTGAGGGAAGAGTAGCAGGGGCAGGAGTGGTTGACAAGGAATGCTAGGGGATATGGTGGCTGAAAAGTATGCAGGTGAGTAAGGGATGGGGGTAGGTTTAGCTTGTACTGCGTATGTGCCACCCACAAGAGGACATAGACACCAAGTAAATTATACAAAAATGGACATACAGCCAATGCAGGTGTGAAAAGGACATTAACTGCTTTTACTCAAGAGGAGTTAGGGGTGCTTCCTGGGTGCCAGTACAGATATCCAGCTTCGTAGCTTCAGGTAAACTGGGAGCGATAAGCCAGCAGGGAAGGGACAGCCCGATGAGGAGCACTAGGCTTTAATGCTGGAAAACAAAAAGAATAATAAGTGAGAGAGCAGCTGTGGGTAGAAGAATAGGATGTAAGGAGAGGTACAGGTAACAGGTTATAAAATACAGTATTAGCAATTCCAGTATCAGTTATTCAGGCAATATTCAAAGGTAGCAGCAGCAGATATAATACATTTATACAAAGAACTATGTAAGAGATACATTCAGCAGGAGTTCAAGCCCGTAATAGTATATAATAGTAGGGTACTAAAACAGTTGTTAGAGGAAGGATTCATACACTTTGCAAGTAAAAGGTATTTATTACATGCAGGTCTAGTACCAAACAGTGGATGAGGAGATAACACTTTGCACACTATACTGGGCACTAACTACAAGAGTAGCATTTGTTTGTTACTTTACTATTATATTAAAAAAAGAGGAAACCTCTCAACGAGGTTAATCCTTGCCCCTTAGTAAACCTTGTGCTATCACACTATGATAGGTTCTAACTACAAGGGCAGCGCACCAAAGAAAACCTCTCAAAGAGGTTAGTCACAAGCCCTTAGAGAACCTTGTGCTATTCACACAAACACTCCCTTATAAAGAATATAAGAGTTGCAATATTAGGTTAATTTGAAAGGAAAAACCTCTCAACGAGGTAACCATCTACCCTTAGAAGTAAAAGGGCTTTTAATAAAGCAGAAGCTTTAAACTAGTAACCGTATCCAATGACCAGTCTGAACAGGGTACGCTAAAGCAGCATAAGCAAGGCATTAAAATGAAGGCCTTTAGGCAGCTTAAACTGTAGTTAAATGGAAAAAAAGAGTACCACTGTGCATTAAAAATAGTGTTTTAGGGGTTCAATCACTTAGCGACCCAATAAAGTGGCTAAAAACATAGGCAGACTACAATAAAAGGGGTTCGATCACTTAGCGACCCAATAAAGTGGCTAAAAAGATTGGCCGACTCCAATAAAACATTTCTGGTGGGCATTCACCTTTAAATATGTAAGCGACTAGGTTTAGCAGCATAAATGGGCAGCAGAACACAGAAATCTGGTAGACTACAATAAAACATTTCAGGTGGACATTCAACTTTAAATATCTAAGCGACTAGGTTTAGCAGCCTAAACGGGCAACAGTACACAGAAATCTTCAGCCCTTACAACACAAACGGTAAGAACACCTTAGCGACTACATCCAGCAGCCAAAATCAGTGTTAAGTACCAAAAAACACCAAATGCAAAGGAGTTACTGTGCAATCATACTTGCGATCACAGACCAGCAGCGTTATCAAGATACAGGTGGTAAAAACATCAGCGGCTGCAAGTTATAGGCGTTAATATACAATTTAACCAAGGAAAATAAAAAAGCACAATTGCTGATAAAAAAAACAAGTAGTACTTACAGGCAGCACGCCACGCAGACAAGCTAGGGACACCTACGAGGAGCTAGTGGAGATTCAAAGATGGCGCCTCAGAGAGGAAACCACTACAAGTAGAGTTTGAGAATGGAGGGGGGAGGGGGAGACAGGAGGGAAAGCCAATAAGCGTGGAGGGCTTGGAGTGGGGGCGGGAGGCAAGAGCCAGCAGGAAACAGTTAAGAGAGGAGAGCAGAAAACAATCAGCTAAGCAGGAGAGTAACACCACGAGTAACCTCTACTACTTAGTTTAAGAAGCAAGAAAGGGAAAAGTTGTTTAAGGTGCCTGAGAGGGATTCAGGCAGTAAACAAGTAGATACAACAGGTGCAGGTAAGAGTAGGAAAGAGGTATAGTTTAGGTGACAAAAAGACAAGAAAGGGAGCAGTGAAAATACACGGAGACAGCAGGTGCAAGGTATAGGGAAGTAAAATGTACAGTTAGCAGAGGGGCACAGGGAGGGAAAAGCAGAAAATAGGCAGGTATTAAAAATGTAAGACCCAGTATTCAGTGAATAGAAGGTAGGAGAAACAGAGAAAAGGAGTGCAGCAGCCAGATAGAGGTAATTAGAGAGATAGAGTGGAAACAGCAGAGGCAAGACAAACAGGATGTTACAGTTGAGGGAAGAGTAGCAGGGGCAGGAGTGGTTGACAAGGAATGCTAGGGGATATGATGGCTGAAAAGTATGCAGGTGAGTAAGGGATGGGGGTAGGTTTAGCTTGTACTGCATATGTGCCGCCCACAAGAGGACATAGACACCAAGTAAATTATACAAAAATGGACATACAGCCAATGCAGGTGTGAAAAGGACATTAACTGCTTTTACTCAAGAGGAGTTAGGGGTGCTTCCTGGGTGCCAGTACAGATAGCCAGCTTCAGAGCTTCAGGTAAACCGGGAGCGATAAGCCAGCAGGGAAGGGACAGCCCGATGAGGAGCACTAGGCTTTAATGAGCCAATGCAGGTGTGAAAAGGACATTAACTGCTTTTACTCAAGAGGAGTTAGGGGTGCTTCCTGGGTGCCAGTACAGATAGCCAGCTTCGTAGCTTCAGGTAAACCGGGAGCGATAAGCCAGCAGGGAAGGGACAGCCCGATGAGGAGCACTAGGCTTTAATGAGCCAATGCAGGTGTGAAAAGGACATTAACTGCTTTTACTCAAGAGGAGTTAGGGTGCTTCCTGGGTGCCAGTACAGATAGCCAGCTCAGAGCTTCAGGTAAACCGGGAGCGATAAGCCAGCAGGGAAGGGACAGCCCGATGAGGAGCACTAGGCTTTAATGAGCCAGTGCAGGTGTGAAAAGGACATTAACTGCTTTTACTCAAGAGGAGTTAGGGGTGCTTCCTGGGTGCCAGTACAGATAGCCAGCTTCGTAGCTTCAGGTAAACTGGGAGCGATAAGCCAGCAGGGAAGGGACAGCCCGATGAGGAGCACTAGGCTTTAATGAGGCAGCACGCCACGCAGACAAGCTAGGGACACCTACGAGGAGCTAGTGGAGATTCAAAGATGAGTACAGGGAGACTATGACCTCCCTTGATCTAGATGTGAATCCCTTCATGATCAGGTGGGCAATGTAGAAGGTCTTCCTAACTATTTTAGCAACATGAGTGTCGAATGAAAGGTTACTGTCAACCTGGGTCACCAGGTCCCTGATAACTTCTTCTGTGCTCAGTGGATTGCCTCTTATATGGTAGCTAGGGGTAACCTTGATTTTCCCGAAGGGTATGACTATGCATTTTTTGGCATTTAACTTTAGGCCATGGCTCTGGCGCCAGCTATCCGTTTCTGTGAGGCCCTTCTGAAGGATATCTGTGTCAGATGTGTTTTCGACTATGGCGCCCAGTTTGCAGTCATCTGTAAACTTGGTCAGCCATAACCCTCCTGTGTTTGCTTGTACTTGGGAGAAGTAGATGCCAACAAGAGTGGGCCCAGGACTGAGCCCTGTGGGACACCACTTGTGACAGGCATTGAGTCTGACATGGCGCCAGCAACTCTGACCCTGTGGGTTCTGTCACAGCCAGTTTGCAACCCATCTTGTGACGTATGGGTTTACCTTTAGGCTGATGAGTTTTTCAATGATACCCGAGTGGGGTATTGTATTGAAGGCCTTTGCTAGGTCCAGGTAGGCTGTATGGACTGCCTTACCCTCATCAATGGCCTTGGTGACCGTTTCAAAGAAGTCAACCAAGTTTAGAAGGCATGATCTGCCTTTGACAAAGCCAAACTGGGTTTGATCCAGAGTCTGCAAATTCCCTATGTCTTTATTTATGAGATCCATTATGATCCTTTCCATGGCTTTGCAGATAAGGCTTGTCAAGCTAATGGGACGGTAATTTCCAGGGTCGGTGGAGGCACCGCCTTTGTGAAGTGGGACCACAGTCGCCAGCGCCACTCCCTGGGTACGTATCCAGAGGTGAGACTGAGATTAAACAGCTGTCCTAACTGTGGGTTTAATTCCTCGTTGAGTTCATGGAGTACACATCCGGGGACACCATCAGGTCCCATGGATGCAGTGTTTTTTGCCTTGGAGAGAGCAGTTTTCACCTGGGCATTAGAGATGTTTGGGGGGCTACTATCATTTGGTATAGCTATATCTCCTTTGGGGAGGGTGGGGTGAAGTTTGCACTGAACCTGTCAGCCAGTATGTTGGCAATGTCTGTAGGATCAGTAATCTTCACATCGCTTTGAACTAATTCTGAGCATATCTGGGAGCTTCCTCCCAGGTGTCTAACATAGCTAAAGAAGGCCTTATGATTGTCTTTTGAGTCCTTAGCTATTTTTTCTCAAAATTTGCTTTGGATGATTTTATGAGAGCTCTTAGCTTTTACTTATAATGATCAAAGGTGTCTTACCTCTTAAGGATTTAGCTCTATCTTGTAGTAGCTTCCTCCTTTGTTGTAGAGTTTGTTTATGGCTGGGGTCCACCAGACTGGACGCCTGCCTTTGGTACAAAGAGTCTTTGTTTTGTTTGGGATTTCCTGATCCATGCAGTCCTGCAGGTGCTGGTAGAAGGCATTTGTAAGTGATTCAGCGGCTTATGAGTGTTTACCGCAGGCTCGGGGCCTTAAAGGAGACCACACTAGTCTTTAGAAGTGTGAAGTCAGCTTTTGAGAAGTTCTTTACTGTGTTTTTTGTTTCAGGTGGGGTGGGATGAGGACCTCCAGCAAGATTAGCTTGTGATCTGATCTCACCAGTGAGGGGTATACTTCAGGTGTTGAACATTGTGCTCCCATGTTCATGATGATGAGATCAAGTATGTTGTCTCCTCTTGTGGGGATGGTGACTAGTTGTTCCATGGCATTTGAGTTTATGAATTCCAGGAACTTTTGGGCCAGAGTGTTTGGGCTTGAGTAGTGTTCCCAGTCTATATTTGGGTAATTGAAGTCACCTAGTATAATGGTGTTCGGAGATACATTTATCCCCTCCAGTGTTTTCAGGAAAGCCATGTGAGGTTCCTGGGTTTGCGAGGGTGGCCTGTAACATGCTACAAATTGCAGAGCAGTCTTGCCTATGGTTAGTTGCACCTGGATGGTCTCCGATGCATCATGCGTTGCCACCAATCTTGAGGTGTGGGTGTCCTTGATGAATATGGACACCCCCCCTCCTTTCTTGGTATTGTCCGAATTTTGGGGCCGGAACACATGATATGGGGTAAAACCTGATAGTGCTGGGGTGCTCTCAGGAGCCTTGAACCAGGTTTCTGTCACAGCACAGACATCGATGTTCTCCATACTGAGAAGGGCCTCGAGTGCGTGCATTTTGAGATTGAGACTTCTGGCATTGAGCAGCATTACCCTTAGTTTTTTTCCATTATTGAGTTCTAGGGTGGTAGGTTTAGAATTTGAGCCTTGCCTAAAAAAGGCACTATGGGGGTGGCAATAGCCTTTGCCAATATCCGGAATCCCAGGGTGACAGGTGCAAGCCATCCCTTGAAGCAGCGTGGCTTGTCCAGCATGTCATCCCAGGCAGACAGACATTGGATCCCCTTTGAATGACACCAGAATTTAAGCCAATTGTTAAAGCTGATCATCTTATCTCTGTATTGTGGCATCATTTTTGGTGAAGGTAGGATACTGCTCAATGTCAGGGTCATACCTGCCTGGGCTACATAATCAGAGAGCTCCTCAATGTCTCTTTCATGTAGTCCAAGGAGGTACGTCTCAGGTCGCTTACACCAGCGTGGACAATGACTGAGTCGTACTTGTACCTGCTGTTGAGAGACCTGAGTGCTTGCGTTATGTGGCGGATTCTAGCGCCCGACAGGCAGCTTACTGTGACCTTCTCCTTGTTCAATCTGGTGAGCGGGACGTCAGTGTGTCTGACTATTGAGTCACCAATGACGAGTATGTTTGGCATTGCGTTTGTCCTTGAGGGCTGTGACTGTTTGACACTCTGACTATGTGGTCTATGTGTTGCAGGTGTTGTGTTCCGAGGTGGTAGTTGTTTGGGTGTCTGCTTTGGTGGCCTCTGCTGTTTTGGTAGATTTTTGGTCAGAGCCTCCGACTATGTCTTTGTGTCATTATGTGTATGATTTGAAGTTGTGATGGTACTATGTGTGACTGGGTATGTAATGTGTGTGGTTACCTTCTCCTCCTGTCTGGTCTTGCCAGTCCTATGTTGAGAGAGCTCAGCCTCCAGTTTGGCAGTATAAGTGCATCTCTCGCATATATTTGTGTTTGGTGGGAGGAGGAGAGGGTTGTCTGTGTACATGAGGCAATTGTAACATTGCCTCAATATTCCCAGGTTCACCAGCTGACCAGGAGAGGACACTAGCAACTGTTCCCACGTCATACTAGTATGAATAGACAAAAAACTTAAAAGATTTCAGGGATGTGGGTGACCGAGAAATGGGGTTAGGTTTTTTTGGGGGTACTGTCTCCAACAAGAGTGCTAACAAGGTGATAAGTACTGTAGTAGCAAGTGCTAGGCTTTACAGATAGAGAATAGTCTACTTGGAGTCAAGTAGAGATGAATTTTTTAGATATAGGATACGCCTATTAGATCAGTAGTATAGCTTGAGGAAGGTAGTTTTAAGGGAAAATTTGGAGAGTGGACTTTAGATAGCCTGAATAGTTTAAACTTAGCTAACCGCCACTGCCCTAGTGTGCAACGGTTGCAACTCCGCTAAATCGCTAACGCTGCTTAGCGTTTTATACCAGGGGCTGGAAAAAGCTAGAAACTGGCCCAAACGACCAATAAACTACCAGTTACCGGCTGAAGCCTCACAAAACTGGACAAAAGGCAGCTCAATGCTTCCCACTCCCACTGGTAAGCAAGGTAACTTCCTCTCCCCCAAATAAGGCAAGGAAACAGTACACAGGAACTACAACCAAAGCCCAGGAGTCAGCAACTCTGAAACTGGACTAAACTACCTCAGTAAAGCGGGAAAAACAAGAGATATATTTTTTTCGTTTTTTTTTTTTTTTTTTTAAAATAGGCAGAAACAGGTACAGCAAACACTTATAAATGCTATAAATCAGCTATTATAGCTTACACAGAAGAATTGCTACAAATACAGTCAAAAAGTAACAAACAAGGATTCCAAGTGCAATATTAAGTTAAATGCAGTAAAAACAGTTTCAATGTAACAGAAAGGCAGGCGAAATACAGTCGCTAGGTATTCAGATGTGGAAAGCAACAGAAAATATACTTAGTATCAAGAAAAGTCGCTTCCATGTATAGGGTGTATTAAAGTTTATATCAGAGTGAAATATGCACATTTTTTTGTTATTTAACTGCTTTTCCAGTCTTGAAATGCCTAATACAATTGTTTTACTTTTATCTTTCATGAGAAAAGTTATTTAAATTGAGATAGTGAGTTAGGGTGGCGCAGTGGTGCAGCAGTTAATGATGTTGCCTCACAACAAGAGGTTCTCCGGTTTGATTCTCGGCCGGGGAGCCTTCTGTATGGAGTTTGCATGTTCTCCCTGCGTTTGCGTGGGTTTCCTCCGGGTACTCCGGTTTCCTCCCACATTCTAAAGACATGCTTCTGGAGCATTTCTCCCTGGGCCTCTGCTGAAAACAGGATCTGTGGAACCTAGTTGGACTTTCCCAGTCAACAAATGTTAAATAAATAGAAATACAACAACTGACATTCTGTTATCTATTCAGGAAGAGTGTTATGTATACAGGATTCTATTAATACAAGTTCCTTCACTATCTGTTATCTTTAAAGAATTCTGATATGGATTTAACTTTGGTATCCTTAAATACTAATGGCTTAAACAACCCATATAAGAGAGCTAACCTACTAAGGTATCTTAAACTAAACAAGGCTCAAGTAGTTTTTCTCCAAGAGACACACTTTAAAATAAATGACACATTTATGTGGGACCCTAAGGAATACACAATACTTGATCAATCTTCTTATAAAAATAATACCAGAGGAGTAACAATTCTATGGAAAAAGACTTTCTTAAATCCCCACATTATTTACAAACATCTAGGTAATGATGGACTTATGGCCTTAATTATACTTAAGTTTAACAATAAAATTTTTTGGGCATTGGATAATTTATACTGGTTCCTGGGTATGGGGGTTGGACTAGTTAAGAAACACTTAGACTTTATTACAACTACTTCTAAAAGTAATATTATACTAGGAGGTGATTTCAATTGTATCACAGATATTACAGAAACTACCAATAGGAAATCTCCTAGATTGCCATCCTCAGCTAAACAGTTAAAAAAATGGACAGAAATGTTTAAATTAAAAGACACCTTTAATACTTTGGGACCAAATTCTTTACTATTCTCACACCAAGACTATAGACATGGTACCCAAACTACAATAGATAAAATTTATATCTCACAAGATCTTTATTCTAAAATCTTGAATTTTTCAATACAACCTTGTTCCTTTTCAGATCATAATTCCCTGTTGTTAACAATACACTTGGAATTCAGTCAGTTAGTTATTACTTCAAAGATTCCTTCATATATCACAAAAATGAAAGACTTTAAATCTTGGATAACTTCTGAACTTCAGCATTTCTTAGAGATTAATTATAAACCTGAAGCAAACACAATTATGGTTTGGGATTCTCTTAAGGCCTATCTATATGGTAAAACCGTTAGCTGGTATAAAAATAAAATTAAAGACGGGACTCAGAGTTACAACAACTCCAAAATCAAATATTATCTCTTAAATCTAATAAGAACTTAATTGCTTCAGATAATAATAAGAAAATAGAAAAAGCAAATAAGAAATACAATGAAATATTATCCCATAAAACTAATTTAGCTATGGAAAAACTGAAATTAAATTCTTATGCTATCTCTCCTAAGCATCTTCATAACTTATCTATGAAAGTTAAAATACAATAAAAAATTAATAACATTGATACTATCTTTCATGAAGGGAAACAGTCTCGGACATAGGGGCCATTCTGGAGGCTTTTAATTATCATTATGCAGAGCATCATAAAGATAAAATAAGTACAAATGAATGTGAGAAATTAGAGAATATAGTTCCCACCATAACAAGAATTCCTGAGGAACTTAAGTTAGATCTATAAAAACCTATTTCTCAAAAGGAAATGATAGATGGGATTAAAGGAAGTAAGTCTAATAAAGCACCTGGAATAGATGGCTTAATTATTGATATTTATAGATTGTTCCCATCTTCTATAATCTCTCTCCTACATAAAACCTTTCTTGAAGTTCAAACATTAGCAAATATTCATCCTTCTTGGAGATATTCTCTAATTGTCCCTATATTAAAAGAAAATAAGGACCCTTATCTTTACAACTCATATAGACCAATCTCTTTGTTGAATAATGATTATAAACTATTTATGTCAAATATGGTTAATAGACTTGAAAATACCCATATCTAAAATAATTAATGAAGACCAAACTGGTTTCATACATAGGCATACACAGGATAATATTAAGAGTATTAACACTGATAGATTACCTCAATAGTGGAAACCATGAAGCATTGATAATAGGTCTAGATATTCAAAAGGCCTGTGACTCCTTAAATTGGGGTTATGTATTTAAAGTCTTGAAATAAAATAAGGTTCAGCTGCTATCCAACGGTCCCGATTCCCGAAGAGAAACCAAACAGTAGCGAAAATACAGGATATACATATTTTTATATATATTTCTATTTTCATTTTTTATACATATATTTTTTATATATATTTATATTTATTCATATATACTCACACATTTTGTCATATATATTATATTGTATAGAGATTTTTTGTTTTGCATGATTTAGGTTTTTTAGTACAGTGGCTACCATGAATGACTTGAGCTAGCAGCATTGAAATAGTTACCATGGCTACCTGCCTGATTCAAATGCATTACTTGATTGATTTTAATTAAGTGTACTTGGTCAGCATATTTAAAGACTGTTTTATAGACTAGTAAAATGAAATCTGATGAAGCGTGCAGTGTTTGGCACGTGAAAGCACTCATTTCTGTCTATAATAAAAATCTTGGAATTTTTATGTGCATCGTAGTGATGGTCTTGTCCTGTATTTTTGCTACTATTTAAAGTCTTACAATTATTTGACCCCCCCTTTTTATAATAATGATAAAGAAAATCTATGAAAATAATCTAGCAAATGTCAAATTAGGTCCCTTTACTTCCAAAGCAATCCAAGTCACTAGAGGTACTAGACAAGGATGTCCCATATCTCCTATTCTATTTGCTCTGGCCATAGAAATACTTGCCATTTTAATACATAATAACCCAAAGATAAGAGGTATAAATATATATGACCAATATATTTCTAAAATAATGATGTTTGCTGATGATGTCTTACTTACCTTACTCAACTCTAAGGAAGTGTTAGGTGAACTGGATATAGTAAGAACAAATTTTCAAAAAATCTCAGGACTCTCCTTCAACAAATCTAAATCAAAATATTTACTATTAAATAAAAAAGAACATGCAGGTTCCAGTTAATCATATTATTGGAAACCAAGTTTCAACACTAGACTATTTAGGAATAGTCCTAGGCAAGAATATAGAGGAAACCTTACAGGTTAACTATGCTAAAGCCATAGACTTAATCAAGACATTAATAAGCAAATGGAATCATTTGTTTATAACATTTGATGATAGGTTACAACTAATAAAAATGGTTTTGTTACCTAAAATACTATATATAGACAAGCCCTTATACTTCCACCAGGAAAGAAAATCCTTAAAGAAATCACTTCAACTCTGATGAAATTCCTATGGTACCCCAAAAGAATTAGAGTGGCATATACTCATTATATCAGAAAATGGGAACAAGGGAGGTTAAAATTCACAGAGATTGAAACTTATATAAAAGCATCTATAATTAAAATAGTGCTGAATCGGATAAATCCTAGATACTCTTCCAATTGGAAACAGTTACACTCCATTATACTAATGAATGAAAATTATTTATCAAAGAATGCTTTGGTAACTGACAAAGATAACAAGATATGGCACTATTTAAGTTTAAATTTACAGTATAGTACAACAAAATTAGCTAAACTAACACCAATAAACAATATTTTTGATGTGTTTAGAAAATTCATTAACACAAATTCAGATATAAAACTGTGGCATAGATTTTTAATACCATTTACAATTACAAGGGATTTCCCTGATAAAACACATAGAGAGATTTTTGGTTTATGGGAAAATAATAACCGATTTACCAGCTGTTACATTTTATGTTCGTTTTCTTCACTGCATTTCGCATTCTGAACAAAAGTCAACTGTTTACTTTTGCTTTCTTAATGGTAGGAGATCTTAAACACGTGAAATAGTATATCCATTTCCCCTGCCACTTTGCTTGCAAATGTTTTTTTTTCTGAGCAAGTGAGCATCACTATAGGGCGGGGATTTGTTCGTAAAAAATATGAGTTGTGCTCGGTGCACATATGTCTTAGCACAACAGTGCTGAACATCATTACATTATGATGCATTATTGGATGTATAAGATTCCAACAAGTAGCACTCTAATGAAATGTTAAACTCTGAAACACACGTTTTATGAGTGTTGAGAAAAAAAGTAGGGCACTATATAAATAACAATACGTAACACGCGCTTTAGCCTCCAGTCACTCCAAATGTTTGGCAGCATCACAAAATGTAGATAACTTATTGACTTGAAGATACGATGGGAAAAACAACAATTTATGGGCCACTAAAGGCACTGTCTTGAACATCAAAGGAATCCTTCCCACAAAAGCATACATTCACAGTTTTTTTTTTCACTCCAAAGCTACAAGTATGAGGCCAAGTTACAGAGGCAATCTGTTGCAAAACAGCAGCTTGTATTGAGTGACAACAACCGGAATTCCTATGAAAATGTATTTGTAGGTGCAGCCTTGCAGGCAGTCTGAAATAGCCATAACCCAGCAATGCTGGTTAACTCACTCAAGCTTACCCAACATACACACACACACACACACACACACACACACACACACACACACACACACACACACACACACACACACACACACACACACACACACACACACACACACACACACACACACACACACACACACACACACACACACACACACACACACACACATATACAAACAACCTTTCCATACCTAAATCACCCAAATCCAGTGTTCTGTCTGTGCAAGCTAACAACACACTTACTTTCCGTACCTAAATCCATCCATGCAAGTTAACAGCCCAAATCCAGTCTTCTTCTAATCTGTGCAGCTAATGGCCTCTCAGCAGGAGTTAATGGCTGTTTCCTCCTCTGCGGCAGCTGGTTTCCATTCTCCTAGCCTGCAAGAGTAGGCTGGAGGCTCCAGTCTGCAGGTGATGCAGTCCAGTGTTCTTCCATTCTGTGTGGTCATCACCTGCACAGTCCTCTGGGATGCAGCACAGAGGAGAAATTTTCCTCTATTCAGATTGCCTAACACAGCAGTCTGGAGTTCTGTGAGTACCAGGAACTTCAAGCACACATGCGTGGAGTTCCGAGACTCGCAATTTTTTATCTTCTTTTCTTCCTTCTTTCTACACGTAGGGGGGGCTGCAGTCCTGCAGTCCAATAGCATGAAACACCCCTGTCAGCTACCAAGAACACCTTCAACATAATAGAAAACTGGCTTTATGGTCATTTTCTGATCTTAAATCCTAAAAAATGGCACTATAATCTCCCCAAACACTTCTACAAAACTACTAGGTGTTATCATAGATAACAGTCTTAAATTCAACCTGCATGTTAATCAAACCATCAAAACCATCAAGAAAAAACTAGGGTCACTTTACAGGATAAAATCCTTCTTAACCCCACCTGCTAGAATTGCCATAGCTTACTCTCACCTACTTCCAACTCTTCTGTACACATCTCTTTTACTCTGTAATTTAAACAAGTCTGTCCTCAACAAACTCTCTATCTGCTACAACCACATTGCCAGATTTGCCACTGGTCTGCCTTATAGGACACACCACTGTATCAATCTAAACCAGCTTGGCTGGCTAGAATTGCCCAGCTTTATCCAGTATATGGCATAAAAAATACTTCACAAGCTGGACAATACTCCTGCACTAAAAGAACATTATCACCCCCTATAACAATCCCAGACCTCTTCAATCTTCTAACAGACTGTGAGTTCAGACTATCAAAACTAATAATTCAGCCAGTGACTCTCTCTTTGCCAACTCTACAGGTATATTCTGGAACTCACTCCCACCTGATCATACCTCCCAACTGTCCCTAACTACTTGTTTTTTACCGAGTTTGGGGGTCCAAATAATGGGGTGCCATGATTCCCAAGTGCCACCCCTTCATTTCCTATTTTTTCTTTATTTTTAATTGTTTTTTATTTTTCAAGCTTTGGGAGCTGACGTCATCACGTGTGTGATGAGGTCAGCTCATCAGGGCTACCAGCCTGTTGGAATCAAGCTTTGCACAGTTCAATCCTATCCGAGCGCAGGAACAGAAAGTAAGGATGTATTTTCATTAGAAGGCTCACCAGAAGTGTGCGTGTGTGTGTGTGTGTGTGTGTGCATGTGTGAAAAAGCCCCCCATTTTAATACACCTGGTGGCTAGATGTTCTCAGGCTCAAACCCTGTACCTTGGGTATAGGGTAAAAAGAGCCTAAAGTCACTAGCCACCACCATTTTTGAGCTCTGCCTAGGTTTTCTGTGCTAAGAGTTTGAGGGCTATGGTGAGAATTGAGAAATGAATTCACTAAATTATAGCCATTAAGTTTGTCTTCCTATATTTCAGGAAGCTGCTGATTTGTCATAGTGGTATGTTGTTCTGACTGTAGTGCATAAGGTCCTGGGTTCAAAACTTGCCAGTGAAATGCATGGTGGCAACATAACATTTTATTCTAGCAACTTTACAAAATTATATAAGCAATGTTTAAAATGTGTCCTTGGTTTTTGACTTTTTGCTCCCCCCCAAAAAAAAATATGAAATTTAAAATAAGTGCGAGACACTGTGCAAGATGCCTATGGCTTACACTACTCTCATTCTATTTATAGTGTGGGTGTGGAAGTAGACTTTTGTGATGGAAAAGTTCTGAATTGGGAAGTTTTGTCATTATTGATTTGTGCGGTTTGTTTCATTGCCTACAGTACAGACTACTGGAAAAAATGTTCAGACAATACTACTCAGCCAAGCTCATCGTGGTGTCCTGCAGAGTACTACAAGCAGCAGAGTGACAAAAGAGTAACTTTCAATTGATTTAAGTATTTTTATTTCTCTGCATTTTTCTGTGACTGCTTAACTCACTGAAAAGCGTTTTCTAGCTTTTCTGTGCCTAAAAAAACCTTCCTTGCTGCATACTATACTGTTTTTGCCTGTTAGCACTTGTTAAAGTCATTTAAGTCTTTTTTTGTTGTTTAACTGTTGTAGGCTACACACTAAAGTGTGCTAGTCTGTTATAAGCATTTAAAGTGTTTTTGTAAAAGTTTACTGTATCTCCTGTTAAAAAAGAAAAGAAAACAAAACAATGTTCTTGTTTCCCACCTTTTCTGAGCTAGTCTAGTCCAGTTTTCAGGTTCTGCTGAATTCAGGGCTGTAGTATAAGTTCCTGTGTTGCCCATATCCTTACTTAGATAGGAGGAAGCTTCTCTGTTCACCAGTCAGAGTGGGAGCTTTAAGCAGCCTATCTGACCCCGGCGGAGTGGTCTCAGCCCAGAAACTAATAGTTTATTGGCCGTTTTGGGCTAATTCCTATATCTTTCATCTCCCTGCCTTAAAACCTGCATTTGCGCATTTTTTTGCTTGTATACACCTCAGCAAAGCTCCTTGTGGTGTCCTGCAGAGTACTATAAGCAGCAGAATGACAAAAGAGTGACTTTCAACTGATTTAAGTATTTTTATTTCTCTGCATTTTTCTGTGACTGCTTAACTCGCCAAAAAGCGATTTCTAGCATTTCTGTGCCTTAAAAAAACCTTCCTTGCTGCATACTATACTGTTTTTGCCTGTTAGCACTTGCTAAAGTTGTTTAAGTTGATTTTTTTGTTGTTTAACCGTTGTAGGCTACACACTAAAGTGCGCTAGTCTGTTATAAGCATTTAAAGTGTTTTTGTAAAAGTTTACTGTATCTCCTGTTAAAAAAAGAAAAAAAAACAAAAAATGTTCTTGTTTCCCACCTTTTCTGAGCTAGTCTAGTCCAGTTTTCAGGTTCTGTTGAATTCAGGGCTGTAGTATAAGTTCCTGTGTTGCCCATATCCTTACTTGGATAGGAGGAAGCATCTCTGTTCACCAGTGAGAGTGGGGAGCTTTGAACAGCCTATCTGTTCCTGGAGGAGTGGTCTCAGCCCAGAAACTAGTAGTTTATTGGCTGTTTTGGGCAAATTCCTATCTCTTTCATCTCCCTGCCTTAAAACCCACATTTTCATGGTTTTGCGCACCGCTCAGCGTCGGTTAGCTAGGGTTAAACTATTCCAGGCTCCACGAAGTCTGCTCTTCAATTTTTCCCTTAGAACTAGTCAAACTCTCAAATTAAGCACTCTAACTTTCCTTTTATAGCCCAGCACTTGCTCCAAGCCCTCAGTAAGCACAAATAAATGCTAACACTACTATACAGTAGTACAAGGCCCCTATTCATCCCTACTGGACAATCAGTAAATCAGTTCATTTACCCATACAGGCATGTCCAAAAGGCAGTTTCAGGTATACTCTCCAGTCCAGCTGGTGAATCTGGGAATTTTGAGACAATGTTACAATTGCCTCATGTACACAGACAACCCTCTCCTCCTTCCCACAAACACAAATGTATGTAGAGATGCAATTATACAGCCAAACTGGAAGCCAAGCTCTCTCAACCCAAGGCTGGTACAGCCAGTCAGGAGGAGAAGGGAAACACTTGCTCCACACTTCCAGTCTCACATACAATGGTCATACATGCACCAGCAAACAACACACATAAATACACAAAAACATACTCGAGGCTCTAAATAAAAATCTGCCTAAGCAGCAGAGACCTCCAAAGCAGACATCCAAGCAACCTCCACCCTCAAACAACAACCACGTATCACATACTTCACAAAGTCAGTGTGCCACGCAACCACAGCCCTTAAGGCATAACATCACACCTAATACACTAGTAATAGGTGACTCTATTGTCAGGCACACTGACGTTCCTCTCACTAGGCTGAACAAGGAGAAGATTACTGTGAGCTGCCTGTCGGGTGCCAGGATCCACCACATAACACAAGCACTCGGGTCACTAAAAAACAAGTACAAATATGACTCTGTGATTGTACATGTTGGTGTGAATGACCTAAGACGTACCTCCCTGGGCTACATGAAAAGAGACATAGAGGAGCTCTCTGATCATGTAGCCTAGGCCGGTCTGACCCTGAGTAGCATATTGCCCTCTCCAAGAATAATGCCACAGTACAAAGAAAAAAATGATCAGTTTTAACAATTGGCTAAGCTATTGGTGTCGTTCGAAGGGGATCCAGTGTCTGTCAGCCTGGGACGACATGCTCAACAAGCCACGCTGCTTCACCAGAGATGGCTTGCACCTGTCGCCCTTAGGCTTTTGAATACTGGCCAAGGCTCTTGCCACCCCCATAGTGCCTTTTTTAGGCAAGGATCAAAAGACAAACCCACCTCCATAAACAACACAAGTAACCAGAAACTGAGGGTAATGCTACTCATGCCAAAAGTCTAAACCTCAAAATGCACACACTCAAGGCACTCCTCAGCATGGAGAAAATCGATATCTGTGCAGTAACAGAAACCTGGTTCAAGAATCCAGAGAGCACCCCAGCACTACCAGGCTACAACTCATACCATACCTTTAGGCCCCAGAAGCCGGAATGAAATACAATTTTCATAAAGGATACCCACACCTCCAGGTTAGTAGCACAGCATGAGGCCTCGGACACCATCCATGTGCAACTAACAATGGGCAAAGCTGCTTTTCAGATCATAGCTTGCTACAGATCTACCTTGTCTCAGGACCCCCACTCAGCATTCCTGAGAACATTGGAAAATATAAAGGTCCTACCGAGCACCATGATATTGGGAGATTTCAACTACCCAAACATTGACTGGGTTAACTACTCAAGTACAAACTCCTTTGCCCAATGCTTTCTAGAGTTTATAAACTCAAACACCCTGGAACAGCTGGTCACCATGCCCACAAGAGGTGAAAACATATTGGACCTGATCATCACCAACATGGGGGATCAGTGCTCCACACGAGAAGTAAACCCATTGCTGGTAAGATCAGATCATAAACTAATCACACTGGACATCCACATCCCGACCCCACCCTCAGTCAAGGAAACCACTGTGAAAAACTTTTCAAAAGCCAACTTCACACTTCTGAAAACCAAGGTGGAAAGTTTCAAAGCCCCCTTGCCAAAGAATAATGCCGCCCAAACTGCAGAATCCTTTACAATTGCATTCTATGAACATCTACAGGAATGCATGGATTGAGCCATCCCAAGTAAAACCAAGACTCACTCCTCCAAAAAGAGGAAACCAGTCTGGTGGTCCCCGGCCATAAATAAGCTATATAACAGAAGGAGGAAACTATTGCATGATAGAGCAAAATCCCAAAAAGGAAAGGCATCACTGATCAATATTAGCAAGAAACTATGATCCCTCATAAAATCATCCAAGGCCAGTTTTGAAAGAAAAATTGCCAAAGACTCTAAAGATAATCACAAAGCCTTCTTTAGCTATGCCAAAAATCTAGGTGGCAACTCTCAGATATGCGCTGAGCTAGTGTAAAATGGCAAAAAATGCACTGAACCAACTGACATTGCCAACATCCTGGCAGACAGGTTCAGTGCAAACTTCACCCCCTCACCCCCAAAAGGGCCTGTGTCCATCCCAGAAGAATGCAGAGCCCCAGACATCACAGACACACAGGTAAAAACAGCACTCTCCAAAGCTAAAAACACAGCATCAATGGGACCGGATGGTATCCCAGGCTGCATCTTACACGAGCAACAAAATGAATTAAACCCTCACCTAAATTCACTGTTCAAACTCAGCCTTACCACAGGCTATGTACCTAAAGAATGGTGTACAGCAACAGTCATCCTGCTCCAAAAAGGTGGTGCCACAACAGAATCTGGGAACTATTGCCCTATAAGCCTCACTACCCTGGTCTGCAAAGCTATGGAGTGAATCATCATGGAACTCATAAACAGAGACATTGGGAACCTCCAGACACTGAACCCTACCCAAGTTGGCTTTGTTAAAGGCAGATTTTGCCTCCTAAACCAAGTTGACTTCTTTGAAACAGTTACCAAGGCCATAGATGAGGGAAAGGTAGTCCACACAGCTTACCTGGACCTCGCTAAGGCCTTTGACACCATTCCCCACTCTGGCATCATAGATAAGCTCACCAGCTTGAACATTAACCCCTATGTCATGAGATGGGTTGCAAACTGGCTCGCAGATAGAACACACATGGTCAGAGTTGCAGGTGCCATGTCCAACTCTAAACCAGTTACAAGTGGCATCCCACAGGGCTCAGTCCTGGGACCCCTCCTGTTCGGAATTTATTTCTCTGAGGTACAGGCAAGCATGGAGGGATTATGGCTGACCAAGTTCACAGATGACTGCAAACTGGGGGCCATTATCAACTCTCCAGCTGACACAGACATCCTCCAGAAGGGTCTCACAGAGTACAGATACCTGGTGTTAGAACCATGGCCTCAAGCTAAATGCCAAAAAATGCATAGTCATCCCCTTCGGGAAAGACAAAGTGCCCACAAATTATCACATAGGTGGTAATCCACTAAGTATGAAAGATGTAATTTGGGACCTGGGGACCCAGGTAGATAGCAACCTCTCCTTTGATAATCACATTGCCAAAGTGGTTCAAAATTCCATCTATGTAGCCCACCTAATCACGAAAGGGTTCACATCTAGATCAAGAGAGGTCATTGTGCCCCTCTACTCATCACTCATTGGGCCCATAATAGAGTACAATGCCCCATTTGGAGTGTACCTTACTCGACACCTGCAATGGCTGGAAAGACCACAGAAATACCTCACCAAAAAGATCATAGGTCTCAAACAGATGCCCTATGCAGCTCGACTGAAGAAACTCCAGCTCTACTCGGTTGCTTACCGCCTGGTCAGAGGTGATCTCTGCCTGACGTATAAGGCCAGGTCCAACCAGGAATTAATGGACATGCTCCACCTCAAGAAAACCAAATTTCTTAGAGCCACATGCTCCAGTGAATTAAACCTCAGCACAACAATAAACAGGACATGTTGGAGGGATAGATTCCTGTCCCAGAGACTTCCCTCACTCTGGAATAGAATCCCAGTTTATGTTAGGCAAAACCCCTCACTGACTCTCTTCAAGAGGAATCTTGACGAGTAGACGGGAAATCATAAATTTACCCCTGGGATCACTTCAATGGCCCTGCTTTACAGAGGCCCAGGAAACTAATTCAAAAGGGAGGCGAAAGCCAACACATTCTGGCTAGGCTTATAAATGCCCTTTAGCAGATAGCCTAGTACCTACCTATGAACCTATAAATTTAAAATGCGCTCAGTCAGGAAGGTGTATCAAAGAAAAGAACACATGTATGTTTCTTGTTTTGTGTGCAAGGGGCCAAGGATTTGAAAACAGCCCAAAGGAAATCTTTATCCACCACTGGTAAGATGCATTTACTTTGGATGTGGTGTGGGTTTGAATGTTGTTTCAATTTCAAGGGCAGAGAAGTTTTAATGCCAAACCTATTTTCATTGTGAGACAGTATTGCTTTGTTTACCAGATGTCTATTAGTGTTTCTGCATTGTTATGCTGTAAAATGTAAAAATAAAATCCAAATAATCATTGTGAAAGTAAAGCAGTATGCACTATGCACACATTAGTGTCTATAGTAAATGGGGCAAAATAGCCAGGTCATGGGACACTGGGATGGCTGCAGGGGGACTCTGCCATATTTTGGTTGTCTGTTCTTCAGTTTGCATTTGAAAGTTGGTATCCTAATCCCACAATTCCATTGGAGTGGGTGGGGTTACATAATTATGTATGCAAATTATGTGTTAATCATCGTATAGATTTGTACCTATTTTTCATGGGCCTTGTCCAGATTTTTGATGTTTCCAGGTTGAGAGGTATGCACCTGATATTACTTTACTTATCACCCTGAGTCAATTTAAGAGAAGACCCAAACAACATTTGACAATAAACTGGCTATGTCACTGTATCAAACCAGACTAACTCCTCTACTATGAGTTAATAACTATAATTTAGCTTAGTTGTGTTACTTAATCCAGACTTACACCTGGGATTATCTCTAACCTTGGAATTTGTGCAACTTGTTAAGTATGTAACCACTGTTAGTTGTGTTACTTAATCCGGACTTACAACTGGGATTATCTCTAACCTTGGAATTTGTACAACTTGTTAAGTATGCAACCACTGTTAGTTGTGTTACTTAATCCGGATTTACACCTGGGATTATCTCTAACCTTGGAATTTGTACAACTTGTTAAGTATGTAACCACTGTTAGTTGTGTTACTTAATCCGGATTTACACCTGGGATTATCTCTAACCTTGGAATTTGTACAACTTGCTAAATATGTAACCACTGTATATATTGTATCTGTAATCTTACACCCGAGACTATCTCTGACCTTGGAATTTGTATAACTTGTTAAGTATGTAACCACTGTTAGTTGTGTTACTTAATCCGGATTTACACCTGGGATTATCTCTAACCTTGGAATTTGTATAACTTGTTAAGTATGTAACCACTGTTAGTTGTGTTACTTAATCCAGATTTACACCTGGGATTATCTCTAACCTTGGAATTTGTACAATTTGCTAAATATGTAACCACTGTATATATTGTATCTGTAATCTTAACTGCTTATGTTGGAGCTTTTTTCCCTGGGTCTCCGTTGAAAATGGACATGAATCCACTCGGACTATCCTGGTCAACAAATGTAAAATAAATAAAATAATAAAATTATACCACAGTACAAGGACAAAATGATTGACTTCAACAATTGGCTAAGCTTCTGGTGTCATTCTAAGGGGATCCAGTATCTGTCTGCCTGGGATGACATGATCAACAGACCACTATGCTTTGCCAGAGATGGCCTGCACATGTCCCCGTGGGATTCCAGATACTGGCAAAGGCTTTTGCCACCCCATAGTGTCTTATTTATTTATTTCTTTATGTATTTATTTATTTATTTAATTTATTTTATTTTATATTTGATTGCCGGGTTGGTCTGACTGGGCAATCAGGTGCCCGTTTTCAGCAGAGACCCAGGGAGAAAAGCTCCACATACACGACAATCATAAAAAATACAAAAGCTCCACATATATGATAAAAACACAAAAGTCAGAGAAGAGAACAAATTAATAGAGCAAACAATAGTATATCATAGCATAGTACGATGAGAAGTTACAGAAGTGTACAATATAGAGTGTACAGTAGTAAAACAGAAAATATAATGCATTTGAGTAAGAAAGTGCAGTAAAATATACAGTTATATACATACATTTAAAATACAATTCGTTATGGTAGATTTTTTTCCCTAAATGTTTGACCATGAAGTAGTGCCAGAGGAAGATTTATCTGAATGGTGGTAGTGGGGCTAGCCATGGTCAGTACAAGTACATTGCCAGATGAGACTGAGGTGGGCTTTTAATTGGGTTTTAAAGATGGGACTGCTGTTTTGCAATCTGATATCTGGTGGAAGAGAATTCCAGATTTTAGCAACTGTGTAGGAATAGAGGGATTCACCAGCACTGTGTCTACACTTAGCTATTTCAAGATGGGCTTTGTTTGTGGATCTTAGTTGGTGAGCAGAATTGTAACAGTTGAGTAAGCCTGAGAGATCAGGAATCTTGTTTGGGTGGTACAGCAAGTACTGAGCCATGGTGAGTTGGTTATAGTTTAGTAAGTTGGCAAGTTTGAGCCAACCTAATTGTTTTAGTGAGTGACAGTGGTGGGAGCAGAAATTACTATTGGTTACAAATCTAGCTATTTTATTATAGCACATGAACAATTTGTGTAGGTCTGTCTTGTTAAGGTTTGTTAGTACAGGGGATGCATAAAGCAATGTAGAGAGAAGGTGAGTTCTTGATACAGTAATTTTGGTGTTTTTGGTGAGATAGTTTTTGCAGTGGTATAGGGTTCCAAGTTTTTATGGACTTTGGATATGGATTGTGCTATACGTTTGTCAAACTTTAGGTTTTGGTCAAGTATTACACCAAGAAGTTTAGCTTGTGATACTGGGGAGATGTGTGTGCTATTGGCAGAAGTGATAGAGAAAGGAGCAGAAGAGTCAATAGTTTTGGTAGGTGGAAAAGCATAAGCTGAGTCTTTTTGGGGTTAAGAATTAGTTGTGAGTTTTTTAACCAGTTTAGGCAATGTTCAAATGATAAAATTACCACAGGAACAGGTACAAGCAAGCAAAATCTGAGGGTAATGCTACTCAACACTAGAAGTCTAAACCTCAGAATGCACATATTCGAGACACTCCTTAAAATGGGGAACATCAATATCTGTGCAGTGACAGAGACCTGGTTGAAGTCCCCAGACAGCACCACTGCAATACCAAGCTACTATTCATACCACACCTTTACACCACATAACCTGGACCGAAACACTAAAGGAGGAGGCGTGCCCATATTCATCAAGGATATCCACACCTCCAGACTAGTTGCCCAACATAATGCATCCGAAATTCTCCAGGTGCAGCTAACACTAGACAAGACTGCAATCCAAGTTGTAGCTTGCTACAGATCCCCCACCATGCCCCAAGATTCCCACTCCACTTTTCTTAACATACTGGAAAATATTAAGGTACAACCAAATACCCTAATACTGGGCAACTTCAACTACCCCACCATTAACTGGGAAAACTACTTATGTACCAACACATTTGCTCAATGTTTTTTGGAATTCATACATTCCAATGCCTTGGATCAACTTATCCATACCCCCACCAGGGGCACCAGTATCCTAGACCTGGTCAATACCAACATGTGTGATCAATGCTCCACACTAGAGGTCAGCTCCTCATTGGTGAGATCCAACCATAAGCTAATCACTCTAAACATCCACATCCCGCCCCACCCCCCACCCCCCACTAAGGTAACCACCATAAAAAACTTCTCCAAAGCCAACTTCATGCTTTTTAAGGCAGAAGTGGCAAACTTTACAACACCCATGCAGACAGAAAGTAGAAGTACAACTGCTGAACCTTACACCACTACACTGTATGAACACATACACTAGTGCATGGACCACGCCATCCCAAATAGAACCAAGATGCTCTCCTCCAAAAAAAAAGGATGCCAATCTGGTGGTCCCCTGCCATAAACAAACTCTACAACAGAAGGAAGAAACTGATGTAAAAAAGAATAAAATCCCATGATTGGAGGAACTCCCTGGTCAGTCTCAGCAAGAAGCCGAGATCCCTCATAAAATCCTCCAAAGCTAGTTACGAAAACAATTGCCACTGATTCTAAAGACAACCACAAAGCCTTCTATAGCTATGTCAAGAATCTCAATGGCAACACTCAGATCTGCTCTGAGTTACAGCACAATAGCACTAAATATATAGAGCCAACTGATATTGCCAACATCTTGGAAGATAGGCTCAGTGTTAATTTCACCCCCTCTCACCCCCTAAAGGGCCCATCTCAATACCGGAAGAATGCCAAGTCCTGGTAATCATGGCAGCATAGATAAAAACTGCACTCTCTAAAGCCAAGAATATAGCATCTATGGGACCAGACAACATCCCAGGTGGTATTCTGCACGAACTACAAAATGAACTGGCACCACACCTAAGTACCAGGTTCAATTACAGACTCACTTCAGGCTTTGTGCCTACTGAATGGTGCACAGCTATGGTTATCCCACTCCACAAGGGGGATCCACCATGGACACCGTGAACTACCGCCCCATTAGCCTGATGAGCCTGATCTGCAAGGCCATGGAACAAATCATCATGAAACTTATAAACAAAGACATAGGTAACCTTCAAACTCTGGACCCCATCCAGTTTGGATTCAAGAAAGGCAGATCATGTCTCCTAAACCTGATTGACTTCTTTGAAGCAGTCACCAGCACTGTGGATGAGGGTAAGGTGGTCCACACAACCTAGCTAGACCTTGCCAAGGCCTTTGACACCATCCCCCACTCTCATAGATAAACTCACTAAACTGGGCATAAATCCTTACGCCTCATGATGGGTTGCCAACTGGCTCACTGACAGAGCCCACCCTGTGAAAGTAGCCAACTTCAAATCTGACTGCAGACCAGTAACAAGTGGAGTACCACAGGGTTCAGTCATGGGTCCCCTCCTGTTTGGCATCTACTTCTCTGAAGTTCAGGCCAACACAGAGGGTCTATGTCTAACAAAGTTTGCAGATGACTCCAAACTGGGAGCCATTATTGAATCCCCCAATGATGTGGGCATTCTACAAAAGGGCCTCACTGAGACAGATGCCTGGTGTCAAAGCCATGGCCTCAAGCTCAATGCCAAAAAATGCATAGTCATCCCCTTTGGGAAAAATCCCATGCCCATGAACTACCACATAGGTGACAGTCCACTTAACACCAAAAGTGGGAAAGAGACCTGGGGACACAGGTGGACAGTAGTCGTTCCTTTGATAACCACAAAGCCACAGTAGTCAGGAAATCCTTCTATATGGCACACCTCATCATAAAAGGTTTCTCATCCAGAACAAATGAGGTCATAGTTCCTCTCTACTCATCCCTCATCAGACCTATTATAGACTACAATGCCCCATTTGGTATGTACCTCGGAAGACATTTTCAACAACTGGAAAGGCCACAAAAATACTTCACAAAGAGATCACCAGTATCCAACAGATTCCCTATGCACACCATCTCAAAAAAACTCCAGCTCTACTCTGTCACATATCACCTACTCAGTGGTGATCTCTGCCTAACATACAAAGCCATGTCAAACCCAGAGCTATTGGACATGTTACACTTAAAGAAATCCCAATCCCGATGAAACACATGCTCCAGGGACCTAAACCTTGTCACCAGAATAAACAAAACAAGATGGAGGGATAGGTTCCTGTCCCAGAGAATTCCCATACTCTGGAACAGACTGCACATTCATGTCAAGCAGAGCACCTCATTAGAACTCTTTAAGAAAAATCTTGACAATTAGATGGGAGATAGGAAATTCACCCCAGGGATCATGTCTGTGGCTCTGCTTGACAAGGGCACAGGAAAATAAAAGTTTTGGGGTGATGAAAGCCAGGGAATCTTTATGGCTAGGCTTATATAGGCCTCGGGGCCAATAGCCTAGTACCTACCTATGAACCTATAAATTCTAGGGTAGCAGCTCTTGCAGGCCATTTTATATAACTAATTTCCCTTCTTGTGTTTCAAATACCCTATTCTACTTGGTTATAGATTGGCCTTACCCAACCCATGGTTGATAATTAAATATTACCCCTAATGAAGTTCACTCCTTGAAATATGTAATGCACCTAGTTCACTTATAAAACAAGCAGAAACTTTGCAGTGTGGAGGGTGTGAAGTTCTTTCCTTGAAATATGTTATGCACCTCGTTCACGAGTAAACCAAGCAGAAACTTTGCAGTGTGGAGGGTGCAAAGTTCACTCCTTGAAATAAGTTAAGCACCTAGTTCACTAATAAACCAAGCAGAAACTTTGCAGTGTGGAGGGTGTGAAGTTCACTCCTTGAAATATGTTACACACCTAGTTCACTTATAAACCAAGCAGAAACTTCACAGTGTGGAGGGTGTGAAGTTCATGCCTTGAAATATGCTATGCACCTAGTTCACTTATAAACCAAGCAGAAACTGTGCAGTGTGGAGGGTGTAAATTTCCCTCCTTGAAATATGTAATGCACCTAGCTCACTAATAAATCATGCAGAAATTTCACAGTGTGGAGGGTGTGAAGATCCCTCCTTGAAATATGATATGCACCTAGTTCACTAATAAACCAAGCAGAAACTTCGCAGTGTGGAGGGTGTGAAGTTCACTCCTTGAAATATGTTATGCACCTAGTTCACATAAACCAAGCAGAAACTTTGCAGTGTGCAGGGTGTGAAGTTCACTTCTTGAAATAAGTTATGACCCTAGTTCACTAATAAACCAAGCAGAAACTTCGCTGTGTGGAGGGTGTGAAGTTCACTCCTTGAAATATGTTATGCACCTAGTTCACATAAACCAAGCAGAAACTTTGCAGTGTGGAGGGTGTGAAGTTCACTCCTTGAAATAAGTTATGCACCTAGTTCCCTAATAAACCAAGCAGAAACTTTGCAGTGTGAAGGGTGTGAACTTCACTCCTTGAAATATATTATGCACCCAGTTCACTAATAAACCAAGGAGAAACGTTGCAGTGTGGAGGGTGTGAAGTTCCCTCCTTGAAATATGTTATGCACCTAGCTCACTAATAAACCAATAAGTTATGCACCTAGTTCACTAATATACCAAGCAACAACTTTGCAGTGCGGAAGGTGTGAAGTTCACTCCTTGAAATATGTCATGCAACTAGTTCACTTATAAACCAAGCAGAAACTTTGCAGTGTGGAGGGTGTGAAGTTCACTCCTTGAAATATGTTATGCACCTAGTTCACTTATAAACCAAGCAGAAACTTCGCAGTGTGGAGGGTGTGAAGTTCACTCCTTGAAATATGTTATGCACCTAGTTCACATAAACCAAGCAGAAACTTCAAAGTGTGGAGGGTGTGAAGTTCCCTGTTTGAAATATGTTATGCACCCTTTTCACTAATAAACCAAGCAGAAACTTTGCAGTGTGGAGGGTGTGATGCTCACACCTTGAAATAAGTTATGCATCTAGCTCACTTATAAACCAAGTATAAACTTCACAGTGTGGCGGGTGTGAAGTTCACACGTTGAAATATGTTATGCACCTAGTTCACTAATAAACCAAGCAGAAACTTCGCAGTGAGGAGGGTGTGACGTTCACTCCTTGAAATATGTTATGCACCTAGTTCACTAATAAACCAAGCAGAAACTTTGCAGTGTGGAGGGTGTGAACTTCACTCCTTGAAATAAGTTATGCACCTAGTTCACTAATAAACTAAGCAACAACTTTGCAGTGTGTAGGGTGTGAATTTCACTACTTGAAATATGCTATGCACCTAGTTCACTTTTTAACCAAGCCGAAACTTTGCAGTGTGGAGGGTGTGAAGTTCACTCCTTGAAATATGTTATGCACCTAGTTCACTTATAAACCAAGCAGAAACTTTGCAGTGTGGAGGGTATGAAGTTCACTCCATGAAATATGTTATGCACCTCGTTCACTTATTATCCAAGCAGAAACTTTGCAGTTTGGAGGGTGTGAAGTTCACTCCTTGAAATATATTATGCACCCAGTTCACTTATAAACCAAGCAGAAACTTTGCAGTGTGGAGGGTATGAAGTTCACTCCATGAAATATGTTATGCACCTCGTTCACTTATTATCCAAGCAGAAACTTTGCAGTTTGGAGGGTGTGAAGTTCACTCCTTGAAATATATTATGCACCCAGTTCACTAATAAACCAAGCAGAAACTTTGCAGTGTGGAGGGTGTTATGTTCACTCCTTGAAATATGTTATGCATCTAGTTAACTTATAAACCAAGCAGAAACTTTGCAGTGTGGAGGGTGTGAAGTTCACTCCTAGAAATATGTTATGCACCTAGCTCACTAATAAACCAAGCAGAAACTTTGCAGTGTGGAGGGTGTGATGTTCACACCTTGAAATACGTTATGCATCTAGTTCACTTATAAACCAAGCTTAAACTTCACAGTGTGGCGGGTGTGAAGTTCACACCTCGAAACATGTTATGCACTTAGTTCACTTATAAACCAAGCAGAAACTTTGCAGTGTGTAGGGTGTGAAGTTCACTCCTTGAAATAAGTTATGAACCTAGTTCCCTAATAAACCAAGCAGAAACTTTGCAGTGTTGAGGGTGTGAAGTTCACTCCTTGAAATACGTTATGCATCTAGTTCACTTATAAACCAAGCTTAAACTTCACAGTGTGGCGGGTGTGAAGTTCACTCCTTGAAATATGTTATGCACCTAGTTCACTAATAAACCAAGCAGAAACTTTGCAGAGTGGAGGGTGTGAAGTTCACTCCTTGAAATATGTTATGCACCTAGTTCACTAATAAACCAAGCAGAAACGTTGCAGTGTGGAGGGTGTGAAGTTCCCAGCTTGAAACATGTTATGCACATAGCTCACTAATAAACAAATAAGTTATGCACCTAGTTCACTTATAAACCAAGCAGAAACTTCACAGTGTGGAGGGTGTGAAGTTCACTCCTTGAAATATGCTATGCACCTAGTTCACTAATAAACCAAGCAGAAATGTCGCAGTGTGGAGGGTGTGAAGTTCCCTCCCTGAAGTATGTTATGCACCTGTCTCACTAATAAACCAAGCAGAAACTTTGCAGTGTGGAGGGTGTGAAGTTCACTCCTTGAAATATGTTATGCACCTAGTTCACTAATAAACCAAGCAGAAACTTTGCAGTGCGGAGGGTGTGACGTTCACTCCTTGAAATATGTTATGCATCTAGTTCACTAATAAACCAAGCAGAAACTTTGCAGTGTGGAGGGTGTGAAGTTCACTCCTTGAAATAAGTTATGAACCTAGTTCCCTAATAAACCAAGCAGAAACTTTGCGGTGTGGAGGGTGTGACGTTCACTACTTGAAATATACCTAGTTCACTTTTTAACCAAGCCGAAACTTTGCAGTGTGGAGGGTATGAAGTTCACTCCATGAAATATGTTATGCACCTAGTTCACCAATAAACCAAGCAGAAACTTCGCAGTGAGGAGGGTGTGACGTTCACTCCTTGAAATATGTTATGCACCTAGTTCACTAATAAACCAAGCAGAAACTTTGCAGTGAGGAGGGTGTGACGTTCACTCCTTGAAATATGTTATGCACCTAGTTCACTAATAAACCAAGCAGAAACTTCGCAGTGAGGAGGGTGTGACGTTCACTCCTTGAAATATGTTATGCACCTAGTTCACTTATAAACCAAGCAGAAACTTTGCAGTGTGGAGGGTGTGAAGTTCACTCCTTGAAATAAGTTATGAACCTAGTTCCCTAATAAACCAAGCAGAAAATTTGCAGTGAGGAGGGTGTGATTTTCACTCCTTGAAATATGTTATGCACCTAGCTCACTAATAAACCAAGCAGAAACTTCGCCGTGTGGAGGGTGTGAAGTTCACTCCATGAAATATGTTATGTACCTAGCTCACGTATAAACCAAGCAACAACTTTGCAGTGTGGAGGGTGAGAATTTCACTCCTTGAAATATGTTATGAACCTAGTTCCCTAATAAACCAAGCAGAAACTTTGCAGTGTGGAGGGTGTGAAGTTCACTCCTTGAAATATGTTATGCACCTAGTTCACTTATAAACCAAGCAGAAACTTCGCAGTGTGGAGGGTGTGAAGTTCACTCCTTGAAATATGTTATGCACCTAGTTCACTTATAAACCAAGCAGAAACATCGCAGTGTGAAGGGTGTGATGTTCACTCCTTGACATATGTTATGCACCTAGTTCACTAATATACCAAGCAGAAACTTTGAAGTGTGGAGGGTGTGAAGTTCACGCCTAGAAATATGTTATGCACCCAGTTCACTAATAAACCAAGCAGAAACTTTGCAGTGTTGAGGGTGTAATGTTCACTCCTTGAAATACGTTATGCATCTAGTTCACTTATAAACCAAGCTTAAACTTCACAGTGTGGCGGGTGTGAAGTTCACTTCTTGAAATACGTTAAGCACCGAGTTCACTTATAAACCAAGCAGAAACTTCACAGTGTGGAGGGTGTGAAGTTCACACCTTGAAACATGTTATGCACCTAGTTCACATAAACCAAGCAGAAACTTTGCAGTGTGGAGGGTGTGAAGTTCACTTCTTGAAATAAGTTATGCACCTAGTTCACATAAACCAAGCAGAAACTTCGCCGTGTGTAGGGTGTGAAGTTCCCTCCTTGAAATATGTTATGCACCTAGTTCACTTATAAACCAAGCAGAAACTTTGCAGTGTGGAGGGTGTGAAGTTCACTCCTTGAAATATATTATGCACCTAGTTCACTTATAAACCAAGCAGAAACTTCAAAGTGTGGAGGGTGTGAAGTTCACTCCTTGAAATAAGTTATGAACCTAGTTCCCTAATAAACCAAGCAGAAACTTTGCAGTGTGGAGGGTGTGAACTTCAAGCCTTGAAATAAGTTATGCACCTAGTTCACTATTAAACCAAGCAACAACTTTGCAGTTTGTAGGGTGTGAAGTTCACTCCTTGAAATATGTTATGCACCTAGTTCACTTATAAACCAAGCAGAAAGTTTGCAGTGTGGAGGGTGTGAAGTTCACTCCTTGAAATATATTATGCACCCAGTTCACTTATAAACCAAGCAGAAACTTCAAAGTGTGGAGGGTGATACGTTCACTCCTTGAAATATGTTATGCACCTAGCTCACTAATAAACCAAGCAGAAACTTTGCAGTGTGGTGGGTGTGAAGTTCCCTCATTGAAATATGTTATGCACCTAGCTCACTAATAAACCAAGCAGAAACTTTGCATTTTGAAGGGTGTGAAGTTCACTCCTTGAAATAAGTTATGCACCTAGTTCACTAATAAACCAAGCAGAAACTTCGCAGTGTGGAGGGTGTGAAGTTCACTCCTTGAAATATGTTATGCACCTAGTTCACTAATAAACCAAGCAGAAACTTTGCAGTGTGGAGGGTGTGAAGTTCCCTCATTGAAATATGTTATGCACCTAGCTCACTAATAAACCAAGCAGAAACTTTGCATTTTGAAGGGTGTGAAGTTCACTCCTTGAAATAAGTTATGCACCTAGTTCACTAATAAACCAAGCAGAAACTTCACAGTGTGGAGGGTGTGAAGTTCACTCCTTGAAATATGTTATGCACCTAGTTCACTTATAATCCAAGCAGAAATGTCGCAGTGTGGAGGGTGTGAAGTTCCCTCCTTGAAATATGCTATGCACCTAGTTCACTTTTTAACCAAGCCAAAACTTTGCAGTGTGGAGGGTATGAAGTTCACTCCATGAAATATGTTATGCACCTAGTTCACTTATAAACCAAGCAGAAACTTCTCATTGTGGAGGGTGTGAAGTTCCTTGTTTGAAATATGTTATGCACCTAGATCACTAATAAACCAAGCAGAAACTTTGCAGTGTGGAGGGTGTGAAGTTCACTCCTTGAAATAAGTTATGCACCTAGTTCACTAATAAACCAAGCAGAAACTTTGCAGTGTGGAGTGTGTGATGTTCACTCCTTGAAATACGTTTTGCATCTAGTTCACTTATAAACCAAGCTTAAACTTCACAGTGTGGAGGGTGTGAATTTCACTCCTTGAAATATGTTATGCACCTAGCTCACGTATAAACCAAGCAGAAACTTCACAGTGTAGAGGGTGTGAAGTTCAGTCCTTGAAATAAGTTATGCACCTAGTTCACTAATAAACCAAGCAACAACTTTGCAGTGTGGAGGGTGTGAAGTTTACTCCTTGAAATATGTTATGCGCCTAGTTCACTTGTAAACCAAGCAGAAAGTTTGCAGTGTGGAGGGTGTGAATTTCACTCCTTGAAATATGTTATGCGCCTAGTTCACTTGTAAACCAAGCAGAAACTTTGCAGTGTGGAGGGTGTGAAGTTCACTCCTTAAAATACAGTATGAACCTAGTTCACTTATAAACCAAGCAGAATCTTTGCAGTGCGGAAGGTGTAAAGTTCACTCCTTGAAATATGCTATGCATCTAGTTCACTTATAAACCAAGCAGAAAAATCACAGTGTGGAGGGTGTGAAGTTCCCTCCTTAAAATATGTTATGCACCTAGCTCATTAATAAACCAAGCAGAAACTTCGGAGTGTGGAGGGTGTGAAGTTCACTCCTTGAAATATGCTATGCACCTAGTTCACTTATAAACCAAGCAGAAACTTCGCAGTGTGAAGAGTGTGAAGTTCCCTCCTTGTAATATGTTATGCACCTAGCTCACTAATAAACCAGACAGAAACTTCGCAGTGTGGAGGGTGTGAAGTTCACTCCTTGAAATATGTTATGCACCTAGTTCACTAATAAACCAAGCAGAAACTTTGCAGTATGGAGGGTGTGATGTTCACTCCTTGAAATATGATATGCACGGGGCGGGGGGGGCGGAGCCTAATGGCTAACTGAGAGCAGCTTGATTTTGAGCTCTTCATACTCATACTAGAAAATACAGGAAAAACTAAATTTATTTAAAAAAATTTGGGTAAATATTGAAGATGAAGTAATTTATAACAAAGCTACCAATTTTGAAGAAAAAATTCTGAAATTTTCCTGTCAAATACTACAGAGGACATTTCAAACTGTTTGAAGATGAGTAACTCCAAGAATTCTCCCTCAGACTCTATTATAAAAAAAGAGATGCAACAGATATCTGCTACTTTGCTGGACTTATCGCTAAAAATGGACAGATTTACTGAAAATCTAGAAAGTCTTAAGGATAACTGCCAAAAACAAACAGAAGTTTTTAAAGAAATCTTACAACAGCAACAAATAAAAATATCAGACATTGAGACTTCCTTAAGTGATGTTGATGGGAGGTTAAAAGAAAGTGAACTACATACTCAATTTCTGCTACAACAGAACACTTGGTTAATAAATAAAGTTGATGATATAGAGAATAGAGAAAGAAGGACAAACATAAGGATTTTTGGTCTTCCAGAGAAATCTGAAGGTGACGACATTATCTCATTCTTGAACTCTTGGTTTCCTGAAGTTCTTGGACTAAAAAAAGGCTTATCTTATGGGATAGAAAGGGCACACAGAGCTATTGGTAAGACACTTTCTATTTCTTCTAAACCAGCTCCAAGATCCATAGTAGTTAAATTTCTTTCTTTTATGGACAAAGAGCTTATACTGAGATCTGCATGGAGGAAAAGTCCTGTTATGTATAAACAGTCATTATTAAGATTTGATAGTGATTATTCAACAAGAGTTCTGGATATAAGGTAGAAAATATGGCCATTAGTAAAACTTTTAAAACAACATAAAATCAAAGCGCAGCTCTCTTATCCAGCCAAAATAAGAATCCAATATAACAATGACATGAGAACATTCAACAGCATAGAGGAAGCCACATCCTTCATAAAGAATAATAACATAATTCCACTACCTGAAGAAATGGACTGGTTAAATTCTTCTTCTTTAAAAAGGGCTCCAGGAAAAAATACCTGGTCGGAGGCAAGAGAAAAAAAGAAACAAAAGACTGACAAAAAGAACTCTGATGATACTATTTCTCTCAAAGTATCAACTAAGGTATGATTATAATATATTAAAACTAAACTCTTTAATACACTAGTATAAAGCAGTTTTTTTTCTTTTCTTCCTTAGTTGTTTAGTTTAATATAATACTTAAATTTTAGTACTAATTAATAACTTACTAAAGCCCTGAAGTATATATTTATTCTCTAAATACTTGAAAACAATAACCAATGAAGTTTACTAGGCATTCTTTTTATTTTGTCACTAAGCTTTTAATATAAACTGCCCTTTTAAATGGTTTTCTCTATACAACTACTTAGTTGATAAATTAAGGCACTTTCAATGCCTGAATAAATATTATCATTTTTAGTAATCACATTTATGTTATTTAAAAGTGCGCATTCAAAATTCATTGATTTAATTTGATGTAGAGTATTGTGATAAAAATGTTATACAATAGAATTACTCATGAACATTTTAGATGTATTCAGTATATTACTGTATTATTTGAAAGGAAAAAAACATCCACGACCTTATCTAAAAAGTTGTTCACCACTTCACACATAGCATGTGATATATTTAACTGTACATAAATGTAATTTAAGTTACTGACCAGAAGATGGCGTGTAAATACACACTGTTGCAGAGTATTCCTCTTTAACACTGCTGTTTCTTCTCTATACAAGTATTTGGTTACTAGAACAGTGCAAAATAATAATTTATTCAAAAGTGCACATTCAAAATTCATTGATTTAATTTGATGTAGAGTATTGTGATAAAATGTTATACAATAGAATCACTCATGAACATTTTAGATGTATTCAATATATTACTGTATTATTTGAAAGTAAAAAAAAAAACATCCACGAGCCTTCTGCTCAGTTATTTTTAGTTTCCTTATCTAAAAAGTTGTTCACCGCTTCACACATAGCACGTTATATATTTAACTGTACATAAATGTAATTTAAGTTACTGACCAGAAGACAGCGTTTAAATACACACTATTGCAGATTATTCCTCTTTAACACTGCTGTTTCTTCTCTATACAAGTATTTGGTTACTAGAACAGTGCAAAATAATAATTTATTCAAAAGTGCACATTCAAAATTCATTGATTTAATTTGATGTAGAGTATTGTGATAAAATGTTATACAATAGAATCACTCATGAACATTTTAGATGTATTCAATATATTACTGTATTATTTGAAAGTAAAAAAAAAACCCACGAGCCTTCTGCTTAGTTATTTTTAGTTTCCTTATCTAAAAAGTTGTTCACCGCTTCATACATAGCACATGATATACTTAACTGTACATAGATGTAATTTAAGTTACTGGCCAGAAGGTGGCGTGTAAATACACACTATTGCAGCGTTTTCCTCTCTAACACTGCTGTTTCTTCCCTATACAAGTATTTAGTTACCAGAATAGTGCGCTATCATTGCCTGAATAAATACTGTTGTTCTTGGTGAATGCTTTTATGTAGCTTAGAGGTACACATTTACAATTTGTTAATTTGAATTAATGTAAAGTATATTAATGAAAATATTATAAAATGGAACCACTCGTGAACATTTTGGGAAGCATCTAGAACATTAATGTATTATCTGAGGGTGGACAGTATTCATGAGCCTTCTGCTCGACTTTTTCAGTTTTTTTTGTCTGAAAAGTTGTTCACCGCTCACATTCATAAGCACGTGATATATCCTAGCGTGTTTAGATGCAATTTAAGTTACTGATCACAAGATGGCGTGTAAACACGTACTATCGCAGAGTTCTTTCCTTAACACCGCTGTTTTGATTACAGTAAAGAAAGCGTTTACTTCAATTATTTTCACGCTTCATAAATATTCTTTCGTATTTTATTAAAAATTTTTATGGTTTATTATCAATCTCAGCTAATATCTCATGCAAGCATAGCGCTAGATCTGCTTTGAAGACAGCGCTATTATAACAAGAAAGATAGTGAATCATTTAAATACTGTTGTGTCTTAATGGGTGAGTGTCTGGTAAAAGTATAATACATGTGCTCTGTGAACACATCTAACTGACACTGTGTTAGATAAGTTACTTATAGCTATTAAGTTATATAGAAATGGAAGAAGAGGGAAGGAAAAGGGAAGGTGAAGAAAAAGTAAAAAAAAAAAAAAAAAAAAAAAAAAGATCCTGAGTGTCAATTTACTGGGAATTATACTTTCATTTATCTAAAGATTGCTTTATCATACTTGTTATTGTATAAAAGAAGTACTATACGTAAAATGATTATTATAAATGATTAGTTATGGGACAAGAGTGCTATTGCACCATTATCAAGGTAGATTTCTTTTGCAAGTATAATTCTAATTTTGACCTTTCTCCTTTTTATTTTATAGTTTTAACATATAAGTTGAGACCTTTTACTAGTTACCAGATGCTCACTACATTTGCGATAAGCAGAAGACAATTTCTGATATGTGTGATCTTTAACTTGAACTTAATAGAGAAAATCGTATGAATAATAACTTACTAATAACAGAACTACAAAAGATCACATATAAGTAATTTAGGAGTGAAATCTTTTACACATTTTATTAATTTTAGATTGTGGAATTATCAGAGTTATAAAACTGACATTGACTGAAGAATGAGAAAATGTTTTAATGTAAAGCACTATAAATATTGCTTTAATTCTAACTGTTATTATATTAAATCTTATAAATGAATATTATTATCTGTAAGTACTTTAATTGATTTTGATAAGTGGTTAGCTATATGTCAATTAACTTCACTATGCTGATGTAATACCTTATATAGATCTAAAAATATGTAAAAAAAATCCCTTTTATTTTAAACAGTATCTATCTATCATGCTCACTCTACTTCTTTTTATTATTAATAACAATGTTAAATATCACTAATGAACATTAATGATCTGACATTTGCTAATATATTATCTACAATTGGTAATTTGCAAAAATTTCATAATATTAATGAAAAATGAACATCTAATATATTGTTAAAGTAATTAACAAATGTCTTATTTAAAATTGTTTGCAATTTGAAATAATATCTCATTTTAGAATCTAATTAGTAATGAACAAAACTTCACAGACTAGGCATATATGTTATTTATATAATAAGTGCATCTTGTTCTCTGGTTTTAGTTTTCTTTTTTTTTTAGGAGCTCAATTTAAAGCAACATTTCCTCATTAATGCAACTATTATTATTGATGGTAAATCTGTTTGAACTTTTAAGCCCAAACAGATTTGAGGTGCTAGACACTTCATGTTTGGGATTTAGAATGGTAAAATTATTAACTGTTTATTCAAAATATGTTAACGCAATGTTTTTCAACTTTTTCATTTTTCAGTGGTCCAATTTGAAACTTTTTTTAAGCATAAATAGAAATAAATATATTCATTTCAAAATAACTTCTAAAAGAAAGGATAAATCTAATACTCAAAACACATTAATTTCCAAGGTAAAACAAAATTTCAAGAACAAACAATCCAAAAGTGCAAATAAATACTTATAAAAATGACAGACACAACTTTATTATCTATAAATATTAATGGTTTAAATAATTCTATGAAAAGGTCGAATTTTCTAAGATATTTGAAATTACAAAAAGCACAAATTATATTTATACAAGAATCTCATTTTAAAAGAGAGGATAATTTCACATGGAAACCTAGTGACTATCTAATTCTTTCTCACTCCCTATACAAAAAAAAACAAGAGGGGTTATAATTTTATGGAAAAAAAGTGTAGTTATTCCTCAGATCATTTACAAACATGAAGATAAAGAAGGATTAATATCAATTGTAATAATAAAATATCAAAATAGAATTTGGACTTTAATAAATATTTACTGGATTCCTGGAATAGGATTGTCTACGGTTAAAAAACACATAGAATTAATTAACAAAGTAAATAAAGGTATGATAATAATGGGGGGAGATTTCAATTGTATTCTAGATAACTCTGAAACAACTAATAAAAGAAAGTTACGTCTCACACCCGTAAGTAAATATTTCAAGAGATGGTTAGAAAGCTTAAATCTAATAGATACATTTAATTTTAAAGATTCTAACTCATTAGGTTATACACATAGCGATTATCGCTTCAATAATAAAACAAGAATAGATAAAATATTGGTCTCCTCTGATTTAAACAGTAGGATAACAAAATTTTCTATTATTCCATGTCCCCTTTCAGACCATAATGCCTTAATTCTTAAAGTACAAATTGATTTCAAAAGATTAAACATTATAACTAGAATACCAGCTTACATCCTTAAATTAAAAGAGTTTAAACCTTGGCTAGATTCAGAAATAAAATATTTCTTAGAAACAAATCCAACTTGGAATACACTTAAGGCTTTTTGTATGGCAAAATTATAGGATGGTTTAAAAATAAAACAAAGGAATGGGAATCTGAATTACACAACATACAAAAACGAATAACAGAAATAAATACAAGTTCTTATGATGTAATAAATTCTCAGGAAAAAAATAAATTATAGATTTAAATAAAAAATACAATGAATTCCTCACTCATAAAACAAATCTAGCTTTGGAAAAACTAAAATTTGCTTCAATTTCAAATTCTCCAAAACACTTACATAATCTAGCAATGAGAATTAAAAAGCAGAACTTAGAAAATAACATCACAAATATAATACATGAAGGAAAAGGGAAAAAAAAGGTATCTGATGTGAATGATATTCTTGAAGCTTTTAAGTTCTATTATGCTAAGCATTATGGAAATAATGATAATAATATTTCATTTTCAGCTCTGAAATTTAATAGTTCCTTAATAAAAAATCTACCTGACCAATTAAAAGTAGAAATGGACAAGCATATCTCCATAAAAGAAATAAAAGGTATAATTAAAGTAAGTAAAAACAACAAATCACCAGGAATGGGTGGAATAATAATGGAATTATATAAAATTCTTCCAAATTCAGCAATTTCTCTACTTCATAACATGCTAAATGATATTCAAACTCAAATGATTACTCCACCATCCTGGAAATATTCACTAGTTACCCCTATAAAAAAAGATAAAAGTGATCCATCCCAATGTAGCTCATATAGACCTATCTTTCTGCTTAATAATGATTATAAAATCTTTATGTTTATCTTAGTAAATAGAATTAAGAAATCCCTGACTAAAGTCATAAATGAAGACCAAACAGGCTTTATATTTGGAAGACACACATATGACAATATTCAGAGAATTTTAACCATTATAGAAGCTTTGAAAAGAGACAATTCAGAAGCTCTTATAATCACATTAGATATAGAGAAAGCATTTGATTCGATAAACTGGAAGTATCTATTTAAAATTTTGGAACTTTTTGAATTCCCATTAAACTTTATAAATTTAATAAAGAATATATATAAAGATAACCTGGCTTGTGTAAAATTAGGCCCATTTACCTCGGAAGCTTTCAAAATAACTAAAGGCTCTAAGCAAGGTTGCCCTATGTCTCCCATACTGTTTGCCCTGGCAATAGAATTATTTGCATCTGCAATACGAAGTGATCTAAAAATAGAAGGAATTAACTTTTACAATAAATTTAATTCTAAAATCATGTTATTTGCTGACGATATATTGCTGACTTTAAGACCGAATGAAGAGTCCATGCAAGAATTAGAGAAACAAGTAGAAGATTTTTTTTTCATTTCAGGTCTTTGTTTCAATAAATCCAAATCAAAACATATACTTCTAAATAAAATAGATGACTTGCATCTGAATAAATATCAAATAATTGGAGAAAAGGTTTCTTCACTAGAATATCTAGGAATTCTTATATCTGAGAACATAGATACTACCATGACCTTAAACTATAACAAAATTCAAAATTTAATTCAAAAACAAGTTAATAGCTGGAATAAATTAATATTAAACTTGGAAGATAGGTTACAGTTAATAAAAATGATATTACTACCACAAATAAACTATATAGCATTAGCAATCCCTATTTTACCAGATAAAAAAATTATAAAGACAATACAGAAACTTTTAATGGATTGTCTTTGGTATCCAAAAAAGAATAGAATTGCTTTCTCACATCATATTAGACCCTGGGACTTGGGAGGAATTAAATTTCCAGACATAGAAACGTATATTAAAGCTTCCATCATTAAACTTATACTAAATTGTGTAAATCCAAATTATTCATCCGCATGGAAAATTTTACATTTAACTTTCTTCTTAAATGAAAACAAAATATTAAAAAATATGGATTTGGAGAATTATAATAACATATTTTGGCATGTACTATGTAATAGCTTACAAAATAAAACAACAAAGCCCACTAATTTATCATATCTGAATAATATTTATAATCTATTTAGAAAATTTATAATTACAAATCCAGACATAAAATTATGGTTCGAACTCTTAATACCATTTAAAACATCAAAGAATTTTAAAGAAAAAATCCAAGAAAAATTACTCATTAATTGGGAATCCAAAAACTTTATTTACTGGTTTTAATGCTTAAATAATCACAGTACTTTAACCACTCAACAAGTAATAAATGAGTTTAGCATATTTGAAATAGACAGAACAGAACTTCAAAAAATACTACAATATGCAAGTGATTTATGTAGAATTATTAATGATTCAAACTTTAATACTATACCCAAGTTCATAAAATATATGCAAGAATTGATTTATGGAAATCATAATAAGCTAATTTCTATATCTAAATTAGACAAAATTTTAATAGTGTATAAAACCAAAATAGGTCAAAATGTTGTGAACATTTTAACAAAGGGCTTGACAATAAATCTATCATCTGAAGGTATGAATGACCTTTTGTTGTCAGTTAAGCTAACATCAAACTTTCAGATATGGAAAATCTACACATGGAAACTTTTACATAGAGCCTTTTATACACCATATAAAATAGCCAAATATGACCCTACCCAAAAGCCCACATGCTGGAGATGTACTTTAAACTGCGAGGCAGATTGGAAACATATATTTTATGATTGCATTAAAAAATTCTGGGAAGACATTAATAGATTTCTTCAAGCCATTTATAATGATAAATTTGTTCTAACAAAATCTTTAATTTTTTTGAATGTAGATGACTCAGTAACTATGAGTAAAAGTGATCAATATCTTTTATGGTCTATTCTGGCTGTAGCCAGAAAATGTATAACAAGAAAATGGAAATCCACTGTCTCTCCAAGTTATGAAGACTTCATATCTCTGTTAAAGGAATCTGCACAAAAAGAAATAAAAGTCAAAGAAGAAAGAATTTTTCCCAGACATTGGACAGACAATCCTTGGAAAAAAATCTTAATACTTATAGACACATTACAAAAGGATAGAATTTCTTCTACATGAAATTGAAATGTCATAAACTAAGATGGACTTATGTGAATATATGCCAGTAAAGGTTATACTAATTCTATGGGATTTTTCCTCTTTATAACTTTATTGGTTAATCCTTTTCATTGGACAACCTGTAAATATTGTACATATTGCTATAGTTATTAACTATTTTCTTTTATTTTGAATTGTAATTTAAATTTACTGTATCATAATTTGTCTACAAACAAAAAAAAATAAAAATTATTTAGCAAAAAAAAAGAAATATGATATGCACCTAGTTCACTTATAAACCAAGCAGAAACTTCGCAGTGTGGAGGGTGTGAAGTTCACTCCTTGAAATAAGTTATGCACCTAGTTCACATAAACCAAGCAGAAACTTTGCAGTGTGGAGGGGGTGAAGTTCCCTCCTTGAAATATGTAATGCACCTAGCTCAGTAATAAACCAAGCAGAAACTTTGCAGTGTGGAGGGTGTGAAGTTCACTCCTTGAAATATGTTATGCACCTAGTTCACTAATAAACCAAGCAGAAACTTTGCAGTGTGGAGGGTGTGATGTTCACTCCTTGAAATACGTTAAGCACCTATTTCACTTTTAAACCAAGCTTAAACTTCACAGTGTGGAGGGTGTGAAGTTCACTCCTTAAAATACGTTATGCACTTAATTCACTTATAAACCAAGCAGAAACTTTGCAGTGTGGAGGGTGTGAAGTTCACTCCTTGAAATATGTTATGCACCTAGTTCACTTTTAAACCAAGCAGAAACTTCGCAGTGTGGAGGGTGTGAAGTTCGCTCCTTGAAATATGTTATGCATCTAGTTCACTTTTAAACCAAGCAGAAACTTCACAGTGTGGAGGGTGTGAAACTCACTCCTTGAAATATGCTATGCACCTAGTTCACATATAAACCAAGCAGAAACTTCACAGTGTGGAGGGTGTGAAGTTTCCTCCTTGAAATATGTTATGCACCTAGCTCACTAATAAACCAAGCAGAAACTTTGCAGTGTGGAGGGTGTGAAGTTCACTCCTTGAAATATGTTATGCACCTAGTTCACTAATAAACCAAGCAGAAACTTCGCAGTGTGGAGGGTATGAAGTTTCCTCCTTGAAATATGTTATGCACCTAGTTCACTAATAAACCAAGCAGAAACTTTGCAGTGTGGAGGGTGTGAAGTTCACTCCTTGAAATATGTTATGCACCTAGTTCACTTATAAACCAAGCAGAAACTTCACAGTGTGGAGGGTGTGAAACTCACTCCTTGAAATATGCTATGCACCTAGTTCACATATAAACCAAGCAGAAACTTCGCAGTGTGGAGGGTGTGAAGTTCCCTCCTTGAAATATGTTATGCACCTAGCTCACTAATAAACCAAGCAGAAACTTCGCAGTGTGGAGGGTGTGAAGTTCACTCCTTGAAATATGTTATGCATCTAGTTCACTTTTAAACCAAGCAGAAACTTCACAGTGTGGAGGGTGTGAAACTCACTCCATGAAATATGCTATGCACCTAGTTCACATATAAACCAAGCAGAAACTTCGCAGTGTGGAGGGTGTGAAGTTCCCTCCTTGAAATATGTTATGCACCTAGTTCACTAATAAACCAAGCAGAAACTTTGCAGTGTGGAGGGTGTGAAGTTCACTCCTTGAAATATGTTATGCACCTAGTTCACATAAACCAAGAAGAAACTTTGCAGTGTGGAGGGTGTGAAGTTCGCTCCTTGAAATATGTTATGCATCTAGTTCACTTTTAAACCAAGCAGAAACTTCACAGTGTGGAGGGTGTGAAACTCACTCCTTGAAATATGCTATGCACCTAGTTCACATATAAACCAAGCAGAAACTTCGCAGTTTGGAGGGGGTGAAGTTCCCTCCTTGAAATATGTAATGCACCTAGTTCACTAATAAACCAAGCTTAAACTTCACAGTGTGGAGGGTGTGATTTTCACTCCTTAAAATTCAGTATGAACCTAGTTCACTTATAAACCAAGCAGAAACTTTGCAGTGTGGAGGGTGTGAAGTTCACTTCATTGAAATAAGTTATGCACCTCGTTCACGAGTAAACCAAGCAGAATCTTTGCAGTGTGGAAGGTGTAAAGTTCACTCCTTGAAATATGTTATGCACCTAGCTCATTAATAAACCAAGCAGAAACTTTATTTTCATTACACACAACTAGGATCACTTGTTTGTGTGTTTCAATAAAGGATATTCTATTCTTAACTCAACTGTGGAGTTTTATTTTATTATTTTGTAGTACGTATTTTGAATTTCAATTTGTAATAGTGAACTAGGTGCATAACATATTTCAAGGAGTGAATTTCACATCCTCCACACTGTGAAGTTTCTGCCTGGTTTGTTCAAAAGTTAAATCACTGTCCACATAAATTCCCAAATCCTGAGCAACTGGTTTAGGTCTTTGGAGTATATTGCCAGCTGGTAGTTCCCAGGGTTGGAATATCTTCCCAAAAGATACAGTAATGCATTGTTTTGGTATTTGATTTTAGACTATATGATATTGACACATTATTTATTTGAGTCAAACCTCCCTTCAGGATGGTCAAGTCATTTGAGGATTCAGTCACTGCTGCTAGCTGGCCGTCATCTGCAAACTTAGTCGTCATCATTCACTTTTATCTTTACTATTATTATTATTATCCTCATCATTACTATTAGTATTATTATCATTAGTATTAGTATTATTATTATTACTATTAGTATTATTATCATTACTATTAGTATTATTATTATTACTATTAGTATTATTATCATTAGTATTAGTATTATTATTACTATTAGTATTATTATCATTACTATTAGTATTATTATCATTAGTATTAGTATTATTATTATTACTATTAGTATTATTATCATTACTATTAGTTTTATTATTATTACTATTAGTATCATTATCATTACTATTAGTATTATTATCATTAGTATTAGTATTATTATTATTACTATTAGTATTATTATTATTGCTATTAGTATCATTATCATTACTATTAGTATTATTATCATTAGTATTAGTAGTATTATTATTACTATTAGTATTATTATTACTATTAGTATTATTATCATTAGTATTAGTATTATTATTATTATTACTATTAGTATTATTATCATTACTATTAGTATTATTATCATTAGTATTAGTAGTATTATTATTACTATTAGTATTATTATTACCATTAGTATTATTATTATTACTATTAGTATTATTATCATTACTATTAGTATTATTATCATTAGTATTAGTATTATTATCATTATTGTTATGATTCAGTATTACTTATAATCATCCACTATCGTCACTCATTACTTGCTATTGGAAAGGACTACAGACGGTGTATTGTGAAGTGAGAGGATTTTAAATGTTTTTTCATGAGAGAGAGAGAGAGAGAGAGAGAGAGAGTGCTCTGGGCAAATCAGTTTTATTTTATTGGGGAGGGATTGAGCATGAGTTGTGAGTTACAAAGCCATGCTTCATTGTCCGTTACAGCTTCTGGAGTAATTTTTTGGAGATGTGCCGAGTTATCTGATACATGTATGAGTGCGGAGTCATCAGTGTATTGTATTAGGAAAGCCTGTTGTGTGGATCAGTGGAGGGTGCTGATGTGTTAAAGAGGAGGAGACCTTATGGTACACTGGTGGTGACTGGGAGATATGGAGAGAGGGTGGAGTGCCATTTTACTGACTGATACTTAATGGACAAGTAGCTTTTGAACCATAGAAGGTTACTCTGTGATAGACCTAATATGGACATTTGAAGTAGAAGTTTGCTGTGCCAAATTCTATTGAAGGCTTTAGACAAGTATCACAATAAGGGGACTTGTTGTCTTATCGCTTTCTTTGTTAACAGTATCTATAAGGGTTAGACGTTCTTTGTTAGAACTGCGGAAGTTATGGAAGCCATGTTTTTCAATTATCTCACAGAGGGTGGGTTTAGCATGAGGGTTAAGGTCTTCACCTCAGAAACACAGAGTATACAGTTTGATTCTGACGTCTGGGCAATTAGCCTACTATTCTCCCATGGACCTAAGATCACTACAGGTCTAAGGTTAGTGATGTCTATTGAATTTCGTACTTTGTGTAGATAGATAATGTGTGATTGTTTCCATAGAAAAGGAACATGGGATTCCAAGATCGACCTATTTATAAGGACTGAGACAAGATGAGCAATGCTGTTGGCTGCTATTTTAAGGTACTCACATGGAAGGTCATCAGCTGAGAATGAGCATGGTTTGAGTTTGAGTTGTTTTATATAGAATGAGGGCACTGGTTTGAAGGTGAAAGTGGACATAGTGATATATGACTACTGGGCAGGGTTCAGATTAGATGTGGGAATCCTTGGTTAGGAACACCATACTATCTATGAAATAAGAGATAAATTCTGTTGCAGGTTTGAGTGACGAGTTTTTGGGAGACGGATTAGGGTTGGATTTTTGACCAGGATGCAAGAGCCCTTTAATAGATGACTGGAATCGTTTTAGGATTGTGTTAGCTGTTGTTCAGAGTGTTGCTCAAGTACAGGTTTTGGCCTTTATTTATTTGCTTTTACCAGACCACTAAGATCTAGCAACAAATATCACTTGCAGATCACTAAAGCCAGTAACTCTGCTGGTGAAGCACTATTCTCTTGCACAATAGCCAAATTATGGAACTCCCTCCCACCCACAATTACCTCCATACCATCATGCACCCACTTCAAAACTGTACTAAAAGTGCACCTAAAAACATACTGGCTATGCCCTTGCAACTCCCACTCTAATATCACCCACCCCATCCAACCACTACCTTTCTTTCCACTCCACTAACTACCTTGATTATAGCAAGCTCAGATGCTCATAAGCCTAGTACTTATTTTACAGCAGGAACTTCTTATTGTAACATTTGTTAATGTCTGTTATGTACTTCACAGATAAAGATTCTAGTTGTCTACTGATGTACTATGTTCTTCATCTGTAAATATGTTGTAAGTAATTGCTATGTTAAATTGTTAATCGCTATGTAATCCAATGTAACTACTGTCTGTTTATTTTAACTATGGAGCTTTTCTCCCCGGGCCTCTGCTGAAAATGGACCTACGTCCAGTTGGACACTCCCGGTCAACAAATGTAAATAAAATGAATAATAAATAAAATAATTTTTAGTACAGATGTGGAACACTCTGAAGTTCGAGATATTGTGATGTTTTCTATTTCTACCATTCTTTCCACACTTTTTATTTATCCTGCATTAACAGTCTACTCTTTTTGGATAACCACATTTCACTATTTGTTTTTATTCTCTTCCTTCTAGGAGCTGCAAGTCTGTTTAGGAAGTTACATTCAGTTGATTTAAAGCATCTTGTAAGGGTAGGATTTTTGTGATATTCCAGTTAAAAGATAATAGGGTAGTAATGCATATGTCTGGATTAAACTTGGACAGGTTGCATATTGTTTTATAAACATGCCATTTAAGTGGATGTGTCAGAGGTATGGTTTAATTTCTCCAAATCTTTTGGGTTTCTAATACCATTATGGGAATGGACCCCAATCCTAAGTCAGAGAATAGTTAAAGTTCATGAAATTAGCATTGCTTCAATCTTTGTTATCCAAAAGTGCTCTTTGTAGCACCCACAATGGGCCCAGAATTGATTCCTGCAATGCATACATTTATAGGTTCATAGGTTCATAGATAGGTACTAGGCTATCAGCCCAAGGGCCTATGTAACCTAGCCAACAAGGTTCCCTGGCTTACGCCACCCAAGAAAGTGATTTTCCTGTGCCACTGTCGAGCAGAGACACAGAAGTGATCCCCGGGGTGTATTTCCTATTTCCCATCCACTCATCAAGATTTCTGTTAAAGAGGGCTAATGAGGAGCTTTGCTTGACATGAATGGAAAGCCTATTCCAGAGCAGGGGAAGTCTCTGGGACAGAAATCTATCCCTCCAGCATGTCCTGTTTATTGTGGTGACAAGGTTTAGGTCCCTAGAGTGTGTAGCTTGGAGGGATTGGGATTTCTTTAGGTGTAGCATGTCCAACAGCTGTGGGTTTGATATAGCTTTATATGTTAGGCAGAGATCACCTCAAAGTAGGCGATATGCTACAGAGTAAAGCTGGAGTTTTTTGAGGCGGTCAGTGTAGGGCATTTGTTTGAGGCCAGTAATCCTCTTTGTGAGGGACTTCTGTCACCTTCCTTTCCAGCTGCTGCAGATGTCTTGTGAGGTACTTTCCAAAAGGGGCATTGTACTCTATAATGGGTCTAATGTTGTACTCTATAATGTCAAGTGGAGGGGAACAATGACCTCTTTTTTCCTGGATGAGAACCCTTTTATGATGAGGTGTGCCATGTAGAAGGACTTCCTGACTACTGTGGCAATGTGATTATCAAAGGAGAGACTACTGTCCTCCTGGGTCCCTGGTCTCTTATCACATATTCGGTGTTAAGTAGATTGCTGCCAATGTGGTAGTTCATGGGTACAGAGTTTTTACCAAAGGGGATGACATTGCACTTTTTGGCATTGGGCTTGAGGCCATGGCTCTGACACCAGGTATCTGTCTCAGTGAGGCCCTTCTGTAGGATGTCCACATCATTTGGGGCCTTGATTATGGCTCCTAGTTTGCAGTCATCTGCGAACTTTGTTAGCCGGAGGCCTTCTGTGTTAGTTTGTACTTCAGAGAAGTAGATACCAAACAGGAGAGGTCCCAGGACGGAACCCTGTGGTGCTCCACTTGTCACTGCTTTGAGGTCAGATTTGGAGACTGCAACTTTTACAGTGTGGGTTCTGTCAGTGAGCCAGTTGGCAACCCATCTTGTGATGTAGGGATTTATACCTAGTTTAGTGAGTTTAGCTATAATTCCAGAGTGGGGGATGGTGTTGAAAGCCTTGGTGGGGTCAAGATAGGCTGTGTGAACCACCTTACCCTCATCTACAGCTTTGGTGACTGCCTCAAAGAAGTCACTCAGGTTCAGGAGGCATGATCTGCCTTTCAGAAACCTGAACTGGGTGGGATCCAGAGTTTAGAGGTTACCAATGTCTTTGTTTATGAGTTCCATGATGATACATTCCATGGCCTTGCAGACCAGGCTCGTCAGGCTAATAGGTCGATAGTTCCCAGGATCAGTGGTGGCTCCCCCTTTGTGGAGTGGGATAACTGTTGCTGTGCGCCATTCAGTGGGCACAAAGCCTGATGCGAGGCTATTATTGAACATGGTGCTTAAGTGGGGAGCCAGTTTGTTCTGAAGTTCATGTAAAACACAGCCTAGGATGTTGTCCGGTCCCATGGATGCTGTGTTTTTGGCTTTAGAGAGTGCAGCTTTTACCTGCATAGTTGTGATTACAGGGATACTGCATTCTTCCTGCATAGATATGGGCCCTTTAGGGGGTGGGGGGGGCAAAGTTAGCACTGAACCTATCTGCCAGGATGTTGGAATTATCAGTTGGTTCTGTAATTTTCGTGCCGTTGTGCTGTAACTCAGAGCAGATCTGGGTGTTGCCATCGAGATTCTTGACAGAGCTATAGAATGCTTTGTGGTTGTCCTTAGAATTAGTGGCGATTTTGCTTTCCTAGCTAGCTTTGAAGGATCTTATAAGGGATCTCAGCTTCTTACTGAGGCTGACCAGGGAGCTCCTCCACTCATGGGATTTAACTATCTTTTGCAATAGTTTCTTCCTTCTGTTGTACAGTTTGTTTATGGCAGGGGACCACCAGATTGGCTTCCTTTTTTTGGAGGATAGCATCTTGGTTCTCTTTGGGATAGCATGATCCATGCACTCGTGTAAGTGCTTATAGAGTAGCATATAGGTTCATAGGTTCATAGGTAGGTACTAGGCTATCTGCTCGAAGGGATTTATAAGCCTAGCCGGAATGTGTTTGCTTTCACTGCCCCCTTAGATTAGTTCCCTGTGCCTCTGTCCAGCAGAGCCATTGAAGTGATCCCTGGGGTAAACTTTCTGTTTCCCATCCACTCATCAAGGTTTCTCTTGAAGAGGGTTAGCAAGGAGCTCTGCCTAATGTAGATTGGAATCTTGTTCCAGAGCATGGGAAGTCTCTGTGGCAGGAATATATCCCTCCAGCACATCCTATTTATTGTTGTGGTGAGGTTTAGATCTCTGGAGCGTATGGCTTGAGGGGATTTGGTTTTCTTTAGGTGGAGCATGTCCATCAATTCTGGGTTGGACATGGCCTTGTATGTCAGGCAGAGATCACCTCTGAGTAGGTGGTATGCAACCGAGTACAGCTGGAGTTTCTTCAGTCGAGCTGCATAGGGCATCTGCTTTAGGCCAGTGATCCTCTTGGTGAGGTACTTCTGTGGTCTTTCCAGTTGTTGCAGGTGTCTTGTAAGGTACATCCCAAGTGGGGCATTGTACTCTATGCTGAGTCTGATGAGTGATGCGTAGAGGGGCCCAATGACCTCTTTCAATCTGGATACAAACCCTTTTGTGATTAGGTGGGCCACATAGAAGGATTTTCTAACCACTTTGGCAATGTGATTATCAAAGGAGAGGTTGCTATCTACTTGGGTCCCCAGATCCCTTATTATGTCTTCTGTATTTAGGGGGCTACCACCTATGGGGTAGTTTGTGGGTACTTTGTTTTTTCCAAAGGGGATGACTATGCACTTTTTGGCATTTAGCTTGAGGCCATGGTTTTGACACTAGGTATCTGTTTCAGTGAGACCCTTTTGGAGGATGTCTGTGTCAGCCAGAGAGTCAATTATAGCCCCTAGTTTGCAGTCATCTGCGAACTTGGTTAGCCATAGTCCTCCTGTGCTTGCCTGTACCACTGAGAAGTATATGCCGAACAGGAGGAGTCCTAGGACTGAACCCTGGACAACGCCACTTGTAACCAGTTTAGAGTCAGACCTAGCTCCCACAACTCTTACCATGTGGGTTCTCTCCATGAGCCATTTGGCAACCCATCTCATGACGTAGGGGTTTATGTTCAGGCTAGTGAGCTTGTCTATAATACCTGAGTGGGGAATGGTGTTGAAGGCCTTTGCAAGATCTAGGTAGGCTGTGTGGACCACCTTTCCCTCATCTATAGCCTTGGTAACTGTCTCAAAGAAGTCCACCAGGTTTAGAAGGCATGATCTGCCCTTAACAAAGCTGAACTGGGTAGGGTCCAGTGTTTGGAGATTTCCAATGTCTCTGTTAATGACAGCCATGATGATGCGCTCCATAGCTTTGTAGACCAAGCTAGTCAGGCTTATAGGGTGATAGTTCCCGGGGTCCGTTGTGGCTCCACCTTTGTGGAGCGGAATAACAGTTGCTGCGTGCTACTCTGTGGGCACATATCCTGTGGAGAGGCTGAGTTTAAACAGTGTATTTAGGTGAGGGGTTAGTTCATCTTTAAGCTCATGTAGGACGCAGCCTGGGACACTGTCTGGTCCCATTGATGCTGTGTTTTTGGCTTTGGAGAGGGCTGTTTTAACCTGAGTGTCTGTGATTTCAGGGGCACTACATTCTTCTGGTATAGTTATGGGCCCTTTAGGGGGTGAGAGGGGAGTGAAGTTTGCACTAAACCTGTCTGCCAGGATGTTGGCTATATTGGTCAGTTCAGTGTATTTTATGCCATTCTGCACTAACTCCGAGAAGATCTGAGAATTGACACTTAGATTTTTGACATAGCTAAAGAATGCCTTCTGGTTATCTTTGGAGTCCATGGCAATTTTTCTTTCAAAGCTAGCCTTGGATGATTTTATGAGGGAATGTAGTTTCTTGCTGATACTGATCAGGGATGTCCTCCCGTCTTGAGATTTAACTTTTTTCTGTATTAGTTTCCTCCTTCTGTTATATAGCTTGTTTATGGCAGGGGTCCACCAGACTGGTTTTCTTTTCTTGGAGGAGTGAGTCTTGGTTTTGTTTGAGCTAGCATGATCCATGCATTCTTGTAGTTACCCATAGAGTGCATTAGTAAAGGATTTTGCAGCTTGGACAGCGTTATCCTTTAGCATGGGGGCTTTGAAACTTCCCACCTCGGGAACGTGAAGTTTGCTTTTAAAAAGTTTTTCACGGTGGTTTCTTCGACTGGGGGTGGTGGCAGAATGTGGATATCCAGAGTGATTAGTTTATGGTCAGATCTAATCAGCGAGGGGTTGACCTCCGGTGTGGAACACCGGTCGCCCATGTTTGTGAAGACCAGGTCCAATATGTTTTCACCTCTGGTGGGGGTGTTGACCAGTTGATCCAGGGCATTTGAGTTTATAAATTCTAGGAAATGTTGGGCAAGTGAGCTTGTACTTGAGTAGTTCTCCCAGTTAATGTGTGGGTAATTGAAATCACCCAACATCAGGGTGTTTGTTAGGACCATTATGTTTCCCAGTGTTTCCGGGAATGCTGAGTGGGGGTACTGGGACATGGTGGGTGATCTGTAGCAAGCTATAATTTGAATAGCAGTTTTGCCCATTGTTAGTTGCACGTGGATGATCTCTGAAGCATCGTGCTGTGCCACTAACCTGGAGGTGTGGGTATCCTTGATGAATATGGATACTCACCCGCTTTTATATTTCGGCCCAGGTTTTTGTGGCAGAAATATATGGTATGTGTTATAGCCTGGTAGTGCTGGGGTGCTCTCTGGAGCCTTAAACCAGGCTTCTGTTACTGTGAATATATCGATTTCCTCCATACTGAGGAGTGCCTCGAGTGCATGCATTTTGAGGTTTAGACTTCTGACATTGAGTAGCATTACCCTCAGTTTTTTGTTACTTGTGCTATTTACGGTGGTGGGTTTGTCTTTTGAGCCTTGCCTAAAAAAGGCACTATGGGGGTGGCAAGTGCCTTGACCAGTATTTGAAAGCCTAAGGGTGACAGGTGCAAGCCATCTCTAGCGAAGCAGTGTGGCTTGTTGAGCATGTCATCCCAGGCTGACAGACACTGGATCCCCTTTGAATGACACCAGAAGCTTTTCCAATTGTTGAAATGGATCATTTTTTCTCTATACTGTGGTATCATTCTAGGTGAGAGCAGGATGCTACTCAGGGTCAGGGTCATACCAGCCTGGGCTACATGATCAGAGAGCTCCTCCTTGTCTATTTTCATGTAGTCCAGGGAAGTACAGCTCAGGTCATTCACACCAACATGGACAATGACAGAGTCATATTTGTACTTGTTCTGGAGTGACCTGCATGCTTGGGTTATGTGGTGGATCCTGGCACCTGAGAGGCAGATAACAGTAACCTTCTCCTTGTTCAGCCTAGTGAGTGTGATGTTACTGTACCTGACTATAGAGTCACCTATTACTAGTGTGTTGGGTACATTATTTTGCCATAAGGGCTGTGATTGCATGGCACACTGGTTTTGTGAAGTATGTGTTTCATGGTTTGTGTTGGGGGGGTGGAGGTTGCTTGGATGTCTGCTTCGGAGGTCTCTGTTGCTTTTGCAGATTTTTATTTAGAGCCTCAGAGTATGTTTTCGTGTATTTATGTGTGTTGTTTACCTGTGCTGGTTTCATAAGTCTATGTGAAACTGGTAGTGTGATGCAAGTGATTCCCTTCTCCTCCTGACTGCCTGGTCCAGTCTTGGGTTGAGAGTGCTTAGCCTCCAGTTTGGCTGTATAATTGCATCTCTCGCATGTATTAGCATTTGGTGAAAGGAGGAGAGGGTTGTCTGTGTACATGAGGCAATTGTAAAATTGCCTCAAAATGCCCAGATTCACCAGTTGGACCAGAGAGTACACCTGAAACTGCCCTTTGGACATGCCTGGATAAGTATAGTGAACTGTTTTACTGATTGGCTGGTAAAGGTCGAGTAGAGAGTCTTGTCCTTCTCTACAGTATAGGGGGATCTAGTGCTAAGGTTTATTAGTGCTTGCTATGAGTTTTGAGCAAGTGCCGGGATGAGAAGTGAATGGTTTGAGGGCTTAAGTTGAATGTTTGTCTAGTTCCAAGGGAAAAATTGAAGAGTAGACTTTGTGGAGCTGGGAATAGTTATACCCTAGCTAACTGGCACTGCCCGGCGTGCAAAACCTTGCAAATGCGGGTTTTATAGCAGGGAAATGAAAGAGATAGAAATTAGCCCAAAATGGCTAATAAACTACTAATTTCTGGGCTAAATCCACTCCTCCAGGGACAGATAGGCTGCTCAAAGCTCCCTCTCTCACACTGAACAGAGAAACTTCCTTCTATCCAAGTAAGGTATGGGCAAACACAGAAACTTGTAACACAGCCTTGAATTCAGCACTAACCTGAAAACTGGACTATACTAGCTTAGAAAGGCGAGAAAACAAGTATATTTTTTTGTTTTTTTGCTTTTTTGTTTTTATATCTATGTTTTTATATCTTTTATAGCTATATATGTTTTTACATGTAAAAATGACTAGTTTTTTTTTTTTTGTTTCCCAACCCATTGATCCTACTACTACGATTGGAACTGTTTGGTCATTTTTCCTCCACATTGCTCTCGTTTCTGCCTGCAAATCTTGATATTTTATGACTTTGTATCTTGCTATATGTAAGACACTGTAATGACAATGTATAGCAATTTCAATGATCAATGCTACTTTTGTGTTTTTTTTTCATGAACTACTATATCTGGTGTTCTCACATCTACTTTTTTGGACTGTTGGTAATGGGTGATCCAATCTGATGCACACTTCATCATTCTCTGTAATACTTTATGGCTCATGTTTGCAATGCTTCTCAGCTACTTCTGTATTGTGGTGTCTGCACAAGCCACCGTGGAACAATCCTGCTACATTATTGTGTCTTTCAGTGTACAGGCCCTCTGCCAGAATTGTATCACACCCAGCAACAAGGTATGCAACTCTTTCTAATTCTTTTTTTTTTTTTTACAGAACCTACATTTGTCTGCTTCTCCCACATGTTCAATGGACTTTGTAAAGTAATGTGTATGTAGTCCACTATCCTGGGCTACTATTATTAACCTTGCATCCTCTGGTTTCAACCCGCGTCCCCTTATCAATTCCTGTGTCATATCCTTATCAACATGAGGATTTTGCAGATCTATATACTTCTTACTATATTTATGGCTTTTCCGCATTTTTCCTTCTCATCTGATCCTTCTTACATTATTTCTTTTGTTTTTCCGCACATTCAGTTGCTGTATGATTTTGGTCGACTGCTGGCTTGACTTCAATTACTGCTTGGCAGTTGAATGATTCTGCTAAACTAAACACAGCGGTCATCTTAGACTTCATCTCCTCATGTTTTAAAACTTTTCAAAACTGTTAGATCTGATAAGTTCAGCAGATATGTATGCAGTCCCACAGCTGCAGATCTAGATGTAATCAGTTTCAAGGAGGCCTGTACCTCCTTCAGAGCATGGAATGTATAATCTTGGTATAAACCGATATTTATATTTCATTTGGTAAGTGTGAAGCCTTTTTATTCTTTTTCTGTCCAACTGATTGAATACCATTTGGGAACAACCAATCACACCAAACCTGTAAGTTAATACAGGCTGGGTAAATCGATTTATAGCTTGCACTTTATTCCTTGATGTCAAGGTTCTTTTCTTTTCTTTCTTTTAACAAGAAACATCTATTTTTTCATGACAGAATAAAATAAAAGTTTTATCATAGTCTGGTTACCCTTAAGCTGGGACAGTAGCTAAAGCTTGTTTCAAATTCTGAAATTAATTTTCCTTTTCACTATTTCAAAGGAGAGGCTCTGGTGTATCCTGCTTTTAAAGATTTGTCAAAGGTTTGGCAATTTTTGCGTAGCTAGGGATTCACTGTCTGCAGTATTCTGTCATACCTAGGAAAGACCTAAGCTGTCGCTGAGTAGTCAGTCATGGGACCTTAGATATTGCATCAATACAAGATGGTAACACTTGCCTGCTACCCTGAGATACTACACGACCAAGATAATGTACCTGAAGTGACCACAATTGTAGTTTTTTCCAGACACCTTATGTCGCTTTTCTGCAAGCATAGTCAGAAGATACAGGGTATCCTGCTAACATTGCAGAAAGGAATTTGATGCTATTAGTAAATCATCTACATATTGTACTAACACAGACCCATCCAGAAATGTCACATTTCCAGATCTTTTTTCAGAATTTGAGAAAATAACAAAGGAGATTCAGTATATCCTTGTGGCAACTGTGTCCAGGCATATTGCTGTCCCTGATAAGTAAAGGCAAACAGAAACTGACTGTCATGGTGAATAGGTATAGAAAAGAATGCTGAACATAAATCTATCACAGAAAAGTAACTAGCTGTAGGTGGTATGCAACTCTGTATTGTTGCTGGATTTGGAACAACAGAAAAAGTAGGCAGTACTGCATTATTTACAGCCCTTAAGTCTTGTACAAATCTATAAGTATCTTCCCCTGGCTTTTTCACTAGAAAAATAGGAGTATTACAAGGGCTTTTAGCTGGTATTATTATTCCTTGCGGAGACTGAACTGCAGGTTTGATTCCCTGCTCTACATCCAGCTTTAGTGGATATTGTGGAACTCTGGGGAGTAGTTTTGATGGATTTAATTTTATTTGTACTGGTTCAGCTGATTTCAGTATACCTGCTTCATTTGCATGCTTAGCCCACGAGTTGGCAGGTACCTGCTGTAGTAACTCTCCATCTGCCTATATGCTTCCAGCAGGTTGTTCCTCAGCTTCTGCTAAAACTGCCAATACTTCCCCCTCTGATTCTGTCGAAACATTCAGATCCACCCTTTCTGAGGTACAGTAGTAAATAGTACAACCCAGCTTGCATAACAAATCTCTTCCTAGCAGATTTTCTGGTGCAGTAGTACTCAAAAGGAAAGAATACCTTTCTTCAATCAGACCTAAAGATATGGGGATAGGTTCTGAAACAGGTAACAGTAGTATTTGTCAGTCTGACTGCCTTTACCTTATGCTTTAATACTGGTATTTGACTATCTGAAGTAATTTTTAACACTGATCAAGTGGCTCCAGTGTCAACCAGAAATGGGGTTTCCTTTGAATTTATTTCAGTCTTAACGTAGGTCCATTTTAATATATTGGCAGCAGAGGGTTAAGATTTACTTCTGGATTATTTCCTTGACCTAGTCAGTATGGACCTTTCTGACTCCTTTCAATGTGAGGAGGTTGCGGGGGAAAAACTGCATTATTATAATTATGGTTGCCATTCAACCCAAGTATCTTGGACTCTTTGCATTCTCCTCTCCAATGTCTTGCTTCTTCGCAGTTGAAGCAAGATGTAGTAGATGGAGCCAGAGGGGCACTGCCAGCTCATTGTTGCCAACCAGCTGCACCTTGTTCCCCTTGGCCAGCACTTTTACTAAATCCTTTAGCAATTCCTTTGACCCTTCCCCTGCTTCTGCCTTGACCACTCGGTTTTCTAGCTGCCTGATTAGTAAAGTTAAAAGCTTATGCTCGGTATCCTTTCTCCGTTTTTCCTGTGCAGTGATTGGCAGCACTTAATAAAGACTCGAAGTCCTTTCCTTGCCAGTCTGTGAGCACTAGCTTTATTTGATTTTGTACAGGGGCTTGCAGAACCTGCACAAAGGCTGCTGCAATAGCTGGCTTAGCTTGTTCTTCTGGGTCTGGTATTCCTGAATGTCTAACAAATACTGTTTTAAGGCAACTCATATAGTCTTCATTGGCTTCCCTTTATTTTGTTTGAATGTCCCAGGGCCGATAGCCTAGTACAGTACAGTTGTGTACACTTACCATAAATGTAGATGTTCAAGTGTATTCACTGTTGCAGTCATTACATTTGGGTTATCCTGCTGGCAGGTTGCCCTCAGTCGGCCTGAATTCCAAAGTCTCGGGTCCTGCATCAGTTGCTATTGCCTCTTCCCTGACGTCAGGTCATCAGGGGTATAAAAGATGCAGCCAATGCCATTTTATTTAGTTTTTCTTGCCCCAGATGTCAGATGCCCCCAAAGGGTAGGCTAAAATTAGATAACTAAAACATACATGCACCAAAATAAGTTTTACCTTCCTCTAAAAGCAAATACACCATCTAGGTTGTATAGATTAGAGAAGTAAAGATAAGTTCCAGCATAAATAAGGGGGATGGCGGATGGGTAACCTGGACTGCAACAGTGAATACACTCGAACATCTACATTTATGGTAAGTGTACACAACTGTATTATGTTCTTCATGTTTCACTGTTGCAGTCATTACATTTGGGTTGAGCCCCAAAGCTATGGTTGGGGGGCTGGAGCTAAACAGCATTAGGAGCGGCTATGAGGCCCTGCAGAACTGCAGTGGCAAAGCCTGCCCTGGATTTAGAGTAAAGAGGCAGATTGTAATGTTTTGTAAAGGTATGTACTGAACTCCAAGTAGCAGCCTCCAAAATGTCCTTGGTTGGTACTCCCCTGAGAAAGGCTGCAGAAGTGGCTGCAGCTCTGGTTGAATGTGGCCTAATGCCCTTAGCCACTGGTTTGCCATGTTGTGAGTAGCAGAAATAAATGCAGTGACCTACCCACATTGAAATAGTCTGCTTGCAGACAGCCTTTCCTTGTGATGCTGTGGCATATGCCACTAGTAATTGCTCTGTCTTTCTGAAAACTTTAGTTTTGTCCAAGTAGAATCTAAGTTGTCTGTGTACATCCAAAGAATGCAGAACTTTCTCTCCCTTGTTCTGTGGATTTGGATAAAAAGTTGGCAAATGAATTGTTTGGTTAAGGGCTACACTGGATACCACCTTAGGCATAAATGAAGGGTTTGTTCTCAGAGAGACCCTGTCTGGATAGAAAATGATAAAGGGTTCCACAGCCATGAGAGCCTGTAGCGCTGAAACTCGTCTCGCAGAAGTTATTGCTAGGAGCAGAGCTGTTTTCCAAGATAAGAACTTTATGTCCACAGTAGCAGCTGGCTCAAAAGGAGGTAAGGTGAGTTTTTCCAAGACATAACTGAGGTCCCATGCAGGTGTTGGCGTTCTCCTTGGAGGCCTTAAGTTTTTTGCCCCTCTTATGTACTGCCTTAATAAAGTATGAGAAAATAGTGGCGGCTCTGTATTGTAATGAGCCAAAATGGCAGAGGCATGGATTTTAATTGATGAAAAAGATAGGCCTTTGTCCAGCATCTCAGTTAAATATTGCAAAATCTGAGGAATATTTGGGACAGCTGTATCAGTTCCTTGAGCTTGGTTCCAAGCGCAAAATCTCTTCCATTTCCCAGCATAGGATTTTCTAGTACTAGGCCTTCTGGCTTTTAAAATGACATCCATCACAGCTTTACTGAGAGGTGTGGTTTGTATGGCTACATTATCCGCCATGCTGCCAGGTTTAGGGTCCTGAGTTGACTGTGCAGAATCTGATTGTTTTGTTGGGACAGTAGATGAGGTATTTGAGGTAAGGTCCAGGCTGGACATTGGGACAAGTTCCTTAAGATCAGATACCAGTACTGGCGTGGCCAGTCTGGGGCAATCAGAATCATTTTTGGTTTCTTCTGCCTGACCTTCAGAAGTACTTTGGGGAGGAGAGGCAGTGGAGGAAAGGCATACACTGATAGGTTTGTCCAGTTGAAAGATAAGGCGTCCACTTTCCATGCTTGTCTGTGATAAGTCCTTGTGCAGAATCTTCTTAGTTGATTGTTTTGAGGGGAGGCAAATAGATCTATGTCTGGGCGACCCCATTCCCTTGTTATCATGCTGAAGACTTGTGGATCCAGGTGCCACTCGTGAGGATCCATGAGATTTCTGCTTAGTTTGTCTGCCAGAGTATTTTCCTTTCCTGGCAGGAACTGTACCTGCAGATGAACTTGGTAAGTCAATGCTGTGTCCCATAAAGCCATGGCTAGTCTGCATAGGGGGTAAGAATGAGTTCCCCCTGCTTGTTTATGTACCACATGAACGTGGTGTTGTCTGTCTTTATCAGTAGTTGTCCCAGATGAAGTAGGTCCTTGAAGGCTGTCAGGGCATTTTGAAAAGCTAGCATCTCTTTTTGATTGATATGTAGATACTTTTGGTTTGTGGACCAGGTGCCCTGAATGCCTCTTCCTGCCATGTGTGTCCCCTCAGGCATAATCTGATGCATCAGTCATTAGGCTCTGCCTGGCTGGGGGTATTAAGAATGGCTGTCCCTTGTTTTGGTGACAGGCCTTTGCCCACCATCGAAACTCCTGTTGCAGGCAGGGAATTAGAGTAATCATTGTTTCCAGACTGTGGCAATGTTGTGTCCAGACACTTTTTAGGTACCATTGAATTTTCCTCATATGCAGTCTTGCATATAGAATTAGTAAGATGCACGATGCCATGAAGTCCAAAGCCTGCAGAATTTTTCTTGCAGATAACTGGGCCTTTGTTGCCATTTCCTTGAAATAGGTAGTCAGTTGTCTTTGTCTGGAGTGAGATAAGCCATCTGGGCAGTTGTATTTAAGCACCCAGGAATATTATCTCTTGAGAGGGTACTAGTTTTGATTTCTTTTGACATCGGTCTGGAGCAAGAAAAAAGTTTCCCCAACGGGGTACTTAGCTTTTAATGAAGACTTCAGATCTGAAATTCGAACACGAAAATATCAGGAGTTGGCTGACCGGCACTTGCAAACTGCTTCTGCTTCGGGCACAGCGTGGCAAGAAAGACTAAATAAAATGGCGTCAGCTGCATCTTTTATACCCCTGATGACCTGACATCAGAGAAGAGGTGACAGCAACCAACGCAGGACTCAAGACTTTGGAATTCAGGCCGACTGAGGGCAACCTTGTAGCAGGGTAACCCAAATGTAATGACTGCAACAGTGAAACACGAAGAACATCTACCTATGAACCTATGAACATGCCTGTATTTTAGACCAAACAGTCCTAACTTGACACACATCCATAATTTTGTTTAAACAATGCTGTCCATTTATCTGTTAATGCATTCCCTGTGGGAGTGAAATCTGTTATCTCAGCCTTTTCCAGTAACTGCTTTCTTATTTCATCTGAAGTAACTACCCAAAGCAGCTGATTTAAATCTGTCAAAGTAGGATTGTAACATTATATGATAGTTTTTAATTCCTCATTGAATTTTAATGGATCTTCCCTAATATTTGGAAAATGTTAGTATGCAAATTAGCAGGGGTCCAAGGATGATGAACAAGTTCTGTATTGTTAGCCCCCAGAATTTCCCCTGAGAGGTGCCAAAAGATCCCCTCCAGAGGTTGCGATCTCCTGTTGTACCCTATGTGAGTGTGCATGGTGAGATACAAGAGTGTCAAACACTAATGCCCCTGTTGGGGAAGTAGAACTATCTGAGAAGGATAGGAAGAAGAACCCCCCCTTGACTCCAGATGCCTGTTCAGAAGATAGATGAAGAGTGAACAGGAGAAGAAGTCTGAGATGTACCATTATTATGTGAATTGGGTGTCCAATGGACAGTGGACCAAAATGTAGGGGTCTGAGAAACAACAGAGTCTTGTACAGGAGGTACCTATACCTGTGCATATAGGGGTGGGGGTTCAGTAGCTACTGGAGGATTATTATCCTCTTTAGAAGTTTCTGCTTTTTGGCCATCCTCAGTTTGTTCCAAACCTGCTAAGACAGGATAAAGGGACCCCTTTTTACTGGTCTGTACTGCCTTTGTAACCTCTTTTACATGTTGCAACAATTTATTATTAGCATCCTGCAACCCTCTCAATGCTCTTTTTCCCATTTAAGTGCTTCATTGTACCAAGAATAAAATACTGTCATTTGTTCCCCACTGACTTTGCTTTTCTTTTCTTCCAAAATACCTCTCAATGTCATTGATTTTGTCATATCATATATTCTATTTAATGGAAATACCCCCCCCAGAACAATTCTTAGTAAACTGAAACCAGTCATGCAAATATTTACAACTTTCCTTCCCATAGTTAAAATGCATAAAACATGCAGGTGTTCCCTGTTCAGGGGTTTGAACTTGCTGCTTATCTTTGCTCCCATTTTTCTTATTTTATAAATAAGTTGTAATAAAAATGTTAGGCTTACTTTACAAATCCTGGATCCTGGCAGTTCCGAGGAAAGAAAATAACTATAGTAATCCATACACCATACAGGGAGGGAAGGGTAGGAAGTCTGTCAGCATGCAATGTCAGAGGAGAGGTTTCGATCAGCGTTTTCCCACAGCACACCCCTTGCTTTTGCCCTGGCATAAACTCAAACATTACAGCTCCAGCATCACAATCACGATAACAGGGTGGATAGGTACTGTGTCCAGAACTGACCACTCTTCCGGACCCTCTGAGGGTACTTCCACGCACTCACACTTAAGTCACAGTGTGCTACGGGCTCATGAATTTATTTTAACAATGCATACAAGAAGATACTTCTATGTCCCATCATGCTGTAGGCTCATGAATTTGTTTTAACAGTTTATAGTCTACGTCCCAATCATGCTGTGGGCTCATGAATTTGTTTTAACAGTTTACAGTCTACGCCCCAATCATGCAATAGGCTCATGAAATTTTTTTCTCTCATATATTCGTACATTGACAGAGTAAAACATCTCTCATATCTCTTACCTTTCAATCCTGAGGGTACCACCCTCAACACAAGGTGCCACCTTGTGTTAATTTGTCCTTTACTGTATGTGCACATACATTTACTCTTCTCATTTGCTGTGGGGTCCTCCCACTATTACTTTGTATCATAACTCTCAACCTGGAAACATCAGAATTGTGACAAAGGCCCATGAAAAACAGGTACAAATCTGTATGCTGATTAACATACAATGTGCATATATAATTAGGTAACCCCACCCACTCCAAAGGAATTGTGAGATACTAATGTCCCATTACTTGACTATTTTGCCCCTTTACCATAAACACTGTAATGAGCATAAAAAAAAAACAATAAGGGTAAAACTAATAACAGCTCTAAAAACTGTAATGTGCATATTGCTTTACTTCTAGAATGATTTGGATTTCATTAAAACTTTTATTTTTAGCACAAACACTAATAGACATCTGCTAAAAAAAGCAATACAGTCTCCCAATGAAAACAGACTTAGCATTAAAACTTTTCTGCCTTTAAAACTCACATTCATTGAAACAGAATTTAAACCCACATTCAAAGAAAATATATCCGGCCAGTGGTGGATAAACATTACCTCTGGGCTGTTTTCAAATCATAGGCCTCCTTGCACACGAAACATACTTCTGTTCTTTTAATACACCTTCCTGATTGTATTAAATTATATTCCTTGTGTAATACAGCTCACTTGCTAAAGGCATTTTAAATTTATTGTTTTGAACATTTTTCCAGTAAGGAATTAAACAAAATGCATGAACCAATAATGACAAGATTGCCCAATTCAGAACATTTCCATCATAAAAATCTACTCAAACTTCTAGAGTCCACCAGTATCAGTAAATATGCACAATCTCTGTAGAAGTAAAAGTCATCTAAATAATTCCACATTAAAGAAATCTGTAAACTTAAAGAGGTTGCTGCTAGCAAACAACTTTACATTTCATTGTTTCATCTACAAATAAAGTACCTGTTGCCTTTGAGGAATAAATTACCAATGTTACATTAAAAAATGATAATTTATTTATTTTATTTTACATTTGTTGACCGGGCTAGTCCAACTGGATACATGTCCATTTTCAGTGGAGGCCCGGGGAGAAAAGCTCCAAGATCATGGTTACAAAAACAAATACAAGTACAAAGTTGAAACAAGTAAATACACTGACGTTTAAAGGCAAGATAAGGCAAGCAAGTAGTTATAAATATAATTTAAAATAGATACAGACTTTGAACAGAAGAACTAACAGGGCTATATTGTGGACTCTTAGGGTTTAGAGTTGGGTGGAGGCTTGTAGAGGCCAAGGTGAGGTAGGGATGTTCACTATTAGTCTGGATTAGAGCAAGGGCATAACCATTGGGACTTCAGGAGAGCTCTGAGGTGTATTTTAAATTGGTGCAGAGAGGACATAAGTCTTAGGTTATTTGGGAGGGCATTCCAGGATTTGCCAATGGAATTAGCATATAGTGCTTCACCACCGGAGTTGTTAGATTTAATGGTCAGTATTTGTAGACTTTTGGAGGACCTGAGGGATGTAAGATTGGAGTAAGGGGTAAGTAGTTTGTTCAATGCGGGGGTTTTATCTGGATGGTTGATAATTTTAAAAGCCTCAGTGAGTTGGTTGAGTTTGAGAATATTAGGCAGTTCTAGCCAATCTAGTGTCCTTAGGTTTAGGCAGTGATGTGTGCGATAGGGCATTCCCGTTATGAATCTGGCAATGTGATTGTAGGTAGTAGAAAGTTTATTGAGCTCTCTCTTATGGAGGAAGGAGAATATCGGGAGGCATAAAGGAGTGTGGAGAGGAGGTGGGTTCGGGCAATTGTTAGTTTGGTGTGCGGGGTTAAGAAGGTCTTTATTCTGTACATGGATCCGAGTTTTTTGTTGACCGACTTAATGGTTAGATTTACATGCATATCAAATTTAAGTTTGTGGTCTATAGTCACCCCTAGCAGTTTGGTGTGGGAGACGGGTAGATTATGGTACCATTGTTGGAGGACACGTGGAAGGTTGGATTGTTGGTGTCGGGGGGATCTATTCCTTGGGCGGTAGCTGGAGTGGGGAAAAATAAAAGTAATTTGGTTTTGGTTGGGTTGAGTAGGAGTTTAAGTTCCGAGAACCATTTTTCGACTGTGGAAAAGCAGTTTTGGGTTGTGACTTGGAGTTTGGCAAGAGAGACGTCAGAGCAGATAAGGGTGGAATCATCTGCATATTGAATGCAGGTGGCTTTAGGAATGATAGAGTGAAGACCGTTTATAAATATGGAAAAAAGAAGGGGACCAAGGATAGATCCTTGGGGAACACCAATATTGGTGGGGAGTAGGTCTGATAGCTTATTTTGCCACTGAACCACCTGTTTTCTGCAAGAGAGGTAGGCGTTAAACCAACTTATTGTTGGTTTACTAAGATGAAAGGTTTCCAGTGTGTGGAGCAATTGTTGGTGGTTGACCATATTGAAGGCTTTCGATAGGTCTAGAAAGAGCGCAGAGGAGAGAAATTTGTTATTGCGGTTGTGGTTGACTGAGTCAACAAAGGAGAGGAGAGCAGTGGTTGTGCTGTGATGGGGGCGGAAGCCATGTTGGGTGTTGGATAGGAGGTTATTTTGTGTGAGGTGGGAAATGAGTTGTTTGTGGACACAGAGTTCCATAATTTTGGCTAGAGGAGACAGTATGGCTATGGGTCTATAGTTAGAAGTGTCAGTGGAGGACCCTCCTTTATGGAGGGGGATGATATAAGAGATTTTCCAAATCGAGGGAATAGAAGCTTCTGAAATGGTTCGGTTGATCAATATTGAGACAGGGTAGGCTATGGCGTCAGATGCTATTTGTAAGTATTTGGCTGGGAGTGAGTCAGCTGCTAGGGTGGTTGGTTTAAGTTTTTTCAAGAGGGTACGAATATAGGAGGTGGGGGTAGGTTGAAGGTTGAAGGTAGTTTGGGTTGGATCATTGGTTGAGGTTGCCACGATAAGCTAGTAATATTGCAATAGGGAATGGATGGCAAACTGATAACAGGTTCATATTTACTAGGTATCTGCACCAAAGTGGACATTCTCAGGACTGCAGCATCCAACCTTTTTAAAAGTACAACACAGTACAATATCAACAATCCAGCTACATAGTGTGGAAGTAGAACCCTCAATATTTTACATCAAAAGCAAAGACTCTACCTGTTGTGCTACTAACACAAACAGACTTGGCATGAGCAGTACTAAATATCTTTCCCTCTGAAGAACTATGTAGCACAAGAAATCTGGAAAAAATTTTACTGGGGGGGGGGGGGGCATTTTAAACATTGCTTGTATAATCTTAGAAAAGTTGCTTAAATAAAATGTTGTGTCACCATGCGTTCCCTAAAAAATAGGAAGACTGAAACTTAAATGGCTATCATTATTTAGTGAATTCACTTCTCACTGATTTTGCCAGAAAACCACACACACACACTTCTTAAATTAACAGAATGTAAAAAAGATTTCAGCAGTTGACTGCCGTTTCTACAAATATGTAAGCAAAGGTTTCACCACACAATTGGTTTCATTTCTACAAATATGCAAGCAAAGGTTTCAGCACACAAGCAATTAGTTGGCAAAGGTTTCAGCACACAATTGTTTTTTCAGCTATCTCTACAAGTATGCAAACAAAGGTTTCAGCAGCACACAACTGGTTTCACCTTAACCTCTCAAGACATGCCTTAAGAACTGGCTAGGTTTTCTCAAGTTCATCTCCAGTCTAACATGTTTTCCCTTCTTGTAAATGCATGTGTAATGGTGGTGGTGGGGGGAGTCATCTTGAGTATGGTACTTGGCAAGTTAAGTTGCCGTCAAGCTTCCATGATCCCACAACAGCAGCTTTTGAATAAATGTGTGACACTAGTCTGAATATTTTCAAATACAATCTCCCTACAAGAAACAAACACCATTAAAACATTTTTGCAAGGACCTTCAGCCATAGCACCCATCGTATGCAATTGTTATACTGGAGCTAGTGCACTACACTACATGACAATACCGGGTTACTACTCATTTGCCCAAGATCAAATCTAAACAATATCAGCAAAAACACAACACTGTATAAATATAAAAAGAAAACGCAGTAACTCTTAATATGATCAACATAAGGTTATGGTGGGTTGTTGTTGAAAACTAGTTTTAACTAATCCAAAAGCCCTGTTATTAAATTGAAAACAACATCCAACCCATCCTACAGTACTACAAGTCGCACGCAGCAAGCGAATTATGCATACCCTTAGGCAAATGCCTACAGCTTACAAGATGATGGCACTCAGTCCAACAAAAGATATTTACCCATGGAATCCACGCACTGCAAATTAGTTGTAAGTATAAACTATGTTTACCCAAAAGAAATGGAAACATTAATGTAAAGGCCTGCTCAACCATGGCACAATCTTACACGAATATGGGGAAACGGGGGGGGGGGGTTCAAAAGCAATCATAAATATTTACTTCACAACCTCTGATTAAAACCAGTTAGCCTCTGAGAATGCCACTACCACATACAACTCAATGAAGAACAAAACCTGAGGCACCAACAGCTCCAGCAATTTAATAAAGACACATCTAACAGTCTAGCTACACTTTCTTGTAAATTAAATGCAGAAGGAGAACAATACCTTAACTAAGCAGCTCAAATTACGCTCATGAAAGTCTTTAAAAATCTTAACTAATATCCCCAATACACACGGAGTACAACAATGTACAAGATAATCTGCAGAAAGCTGATTTATTGAAGTAATAATCACCCAAACCGATGCCCTCTTCCATGCCATTTTAAATCTTCTACTGTTAGGCATGCCGTACATGCAATAAAATCACGGCCTAAAAAGTATAACCAGCTCACAGTGTTGACTCACCTGAAGCAGAATAAATCACATTCCAGTAACAAATAAGTCAACAACCCAAATTAAGAAAAATACACAACAGGCTACATCAACTATTCATCACTGAGACCTGTAACACGCCATACTTATAATTCAAGACAAGCAAGCTGTGCCTTTTGTGTCTTTTTTTTTTGCCTTAACTGGCTGGAGGAATAAAGATGTGCTGTACACTGCCTGGCTGATGGTTCAACTCTGCAACAAGTTAAATTAACGAATGGCTGGCTGCACATGATGACGTCAGATCGGACCAAAAAAAAAAAAAAGAAATTAAAAATAAACCCAGGAAAGTCGGAAATTAAAGGGGCCACTTGGGAATTTGTGGCACCCCAATATTTTGCCCTCAAAACTGGGTATTTGCCAAGGAACTCGGTACGCTTGAGACGTATGTTTTGCATACCTTACAAACAACTCAGTCAAACAAAAACACAGTCCTTAACTTATTTTACATTTTGCAAAAATTGTCTAAAATAGAGAAAGAAAACACAAACCAACCCTTTTCCCTTACAAAATAATGTCCCTGCCAAGGCTAGTATGTTTGCACACCCTGAATAGCTGCACATCTGAGTCTCTGACTATTCCATGCAAAGGAGTTTGGAATTCACAGAAAATCTGTGATGGGCCTTATTCCAAAACTACCTTGCAGCAATACCAAAGTTCAGATCCAGAGAACAGCACCAAAATGTTATAGTCATAAATAAATAACATTAAGAATTTACCTTATATGCCTTCAGTCAGGAACAACACTTCAGGATGTGCAAACAGAAATTTGAATTTACAGCCCTGGGAGACAATTTTCATAGCAGTTGGTAAATCAGTCTCTCTAAACAGAGAAAAACTGCATCTTTTATGTGTTTTATTTTATCAAACCAATCATGCCAACTTCTACATTTATAATGACTGCAGCAAATAAAAGACTTTGAAAATACTCTCATTCCTCATGATTCTTGCCTCAGACTTCACGTGAACTTCACTGGCCCTCTTCAAGAGAAATCTTGATGAGTGGATGGGAAATAGAAAGTACACCAGTGTGTCACTCCAGTGGCTCTACTTGATATATGTCACAGCAGTGTACGTCCCCACAAGTGCTAACACTAGTGAAGCTCAAAACAAACTCCATAATATTATCTGTGAGCTACAAAGCAGAAACACAGAATTTGCACACATGATAGCGGGTGATTTCAACAGAGCAGAGCTTAAGGAGGTGCTGCCCAATTTTTATCAGTATGTGGATTTCCCCACCAGAGGGGAGAATACTATAGACAAAGCTTACTGCAATATTAAAGAAGCCTTTAAATCTTAGAAGCACCCCAACATAGGCAGCTCTGATCACACTGCCATTCTGCTTCTGTCTACCTATAAGATAGCTTTGATCAGAGAAAAAGTGACAACTAAACAGATCATAGTCTAGCAGGAGGACTCCATGGATTGCCTTCAGGACTGTTTCAATGTCACCTGCTGGGAGGTCTTCAAAGAAGCAGCTATGCACAACCTCCAGTTAGGTATAGACATCTATACTGAATCAGTTCTTGCCTACATAAATAAATGCATGGAGGATGTAACTACCATGAAAGCCATCACTGTAAGAGGTAATCAGAAGCCCTGGTTCACCAGGAATGTCTACAAGCTACTGAGGGAAAGAAACCCAGCCTTCAAGGCAAATGACAAAGAAAGGTTAAAGGTGGCTAGGTCAAAGCTGAAAAAGGGCATCAGAGAGGCAAAGAGGAAGTATGGAAGGAAAATTCAGACCTGCTTCCAAGACAAGAGGGACATGAGAAGCCTATGGCAGGCTATTCAACAGCTCACAAACTATATGCCACCAGGCTAAAAAAACTTAAACTGTACTCGGTCGCATACCGGCTACTCAGAGGTAATCTCTGCCTGACATACAAGGCTATGTCAAACTCCGAATTGCTGGAAATGCTCCACCTAAGGAAAACCCAATCCACCCGAGTTACACACTGTAGGGACCTAAACCTGACCTCAGCAATAAACAGGACTTGTTGGAGGGACATATTCATGTCCAAGAGACTCCCCTTGCTCTGGAATAAGGTCCCCATATATGTAAGGCACAGCTCCTCATTAGCGCTCTTCAAGAGGAATCTTGATGAGTGGATGGGAAACAGGAAATTCACCCTGGGAATCATTTCTGTGGCCCTGATAGACAGAGGCCCAGGTAACTAAACCATGTGGGAGGCGGAAGCCGAAACAGTTTGGCTAGGCTTAATTATGCCCTAGGGCCAATAGCCTAGTACCTACCTATGAATCTATAAGACCAAATCACCCCAATGTGATGACAGCTTGGAATTCCTAAATGAACTGGACTCCTTCTTTGGCAGATTTGAGAAAAAGAGCACCACCGTACCTTCTAAAATAAAACTGACAAAGAGGAGAGAGTGCTCAACTTAAACTCCGAGGAGGTGAGACTTCAGCCTAAGTAGATGAATCCTAGGAAGACTGCTGGACCAGACAACATACCTGGCAAGGTGCTGAATGGGTGTGCTGATCAGTTATATCTGGTACTGACAGCTGTCTTCAACTCATCCCTTGCTATGGAGAAAGTTCCATCATGTTTCAAGGAAACACTTATTGTCCCACTTCCAAAGAAACCCAACCCTACCTGCCTCAATGACTTCAGACCGGTCGCCTTAACCTCAAATGTCATGAAGTGCTTTGAGAGGACTGTGAAGAAATATCTATCTGTGAGTCTGCCTAAGCCCTTTGATCCACTCCAGTTTGCACACCAGGCAAATAGATCAACTGCAGATGCTATATCAGTCATACTACACCTTGCACTAAAGCACTTAGAAGGGAGGAACAACTACATAAGGCGGCTATACACCGACTTCAGTTCTGCATTCAGCACTGTGATATCAATGCAACTGGTGGATAAGGTCATGAAACTCATAATAAACAAGTACCTGTGTAACTGGACTCTTGACTTTCTGATTGGTAGACCCCAGTGGACATGCACCTCTCAACGCATAGTCCCGAATACCGGTGCAACCCAAGGTTGTGCGCTCAGCCCCTTGCTCTTCACCATCCTCAGCCACGACTGTATTGTAAAACATAACTCAAACCACATTATACAATTCACTGATGATACCACAGTCAAGGGTCTCATTAGTGGGTGGAATGAACATAACTACAGGGATGAGGTGAATACTTTGATTTCCGGTGTGACAGGAACAATCTGAACATGAACGTTAATAAGACCAAAGAAATGATTATGGACTTCAGGAGAAAGGCAACAGTTTACCAACCACTCACTATCAAAGGGGAGGTAGTAGAGAAAGTCAAAACAACCAAGTTCCCAGGCCTTCACATCGCTGATGATCTCTCCTGGGCGGCTAATATCAACCATATAGTCAAGAAGACTCAACAGAGACTTCACCTCCTGATAAAGCTCAAAAAGGCCAGGCTCCCACTGTCTGTTCTTACCACTTTTTACAGGGGAGCTATCAAGAGCATCCTCATTAGCAACTTCATAGCATGGTTCAGCAACTGTACAGTTGCTGAGAAGAAACTACAGAGAGTGGTGAGGGTGACCGAAAAAAATCTTGGGCACAAACCTCTCTGCTATTCAGGAGCTTTTCTTTACAAGAGCAAGAAAGAGAGCATATAAAATACTTGCAGATTCAAGCCATGTCTTCCACAACTAGTTCTTACAACTTGCATCTGGAAGGAGGTACCATAGCTTCTGCTGTAGGACTACCAGATTCAGGAACAGTTTGTATCCTACAGCTCTGAGACTTATTAATACAGACACCAACCACAATACCTAATACATTGAAGCCTCTTTTTTTTCACATCTCTTGTGAGCTGACATTTGTAATTTCATTTAGGCTGCACTTGTATGGTCCTAAATGACAATAAAGTTTCTTTGAATCTTTGACAGAGGCACTGGGAACTAACATCAGGCAGCATGATGCCAGGACACTTCTATAGGTTAGGCTTGTAAAGGCTCCAGGGCCATTAGTCTAGTACACACCTATGAACACCTTCCTGTACATAACCCACCTGCTTCAAGGGGTCTTGTTTTCTGACCATGGATGTTTTAAACCTTCCCTAGCAACAGCACAGTCCTAGCCTGCATGAGTCAGGCTAACAAATTCCTTTTACAGTAGTTAACGTGCCTTTACTCCTATAACACTTACTTTTCCTTGTGACATATTAAAAGAATGCAGTTAAGACACAGTAGTAACTCCAGCTTATGAAGCTGTATTTTTCCACAGCCCTGCATACAATTATATTTGCTTTTTAACAATCATATTATGAAAGTGAAATTAATATACATTTTTAATAAGCTGATTTTATTCCATAACACCTTTTAAATAATAACATCCTCTCCCCCAACCCAACATGGTTTCCATCCTGGACACAGCAGATCTACTGGCCTAATCGCCTTCTTAGATATAATCAATAAAGCCCAAGATTTAGGTCAAACAGTATCAGCTCTCTTCTTGGATCTATCAAAAGCATTTGATATTATTTCTCATTCTATCCTCCTGTCCCAACTTTCTTATATAGGATTATCTACCCAATCTCTTAACTGGTTTAAGAGCTATCTTTCAGACAAGCAACATGCTGTTAAATGGCAAAACTCTAATTCCCCCTACATTCATATCCCTACAGGAGTTCCACAAGGGTCTTTTCTAGGCCCTCTTCTGTTTAATATATTTATAAATAACCTTCAGCAAGCTGTTGCTAGTAGCTCCCTAGTCCAGTACGCAGACAACTCGACCATATTCCACTTTGCTCCCAACTCCAATGAACTAAAATAAATGACCGAAGCAGCTTCCTTTGCTATAGAATCCTGGCTCCACAAAAAACACCTTTCTCTAAATGCCAACCCCCCAAATTATGCTGTTTACCCCCAAAAGAAACACGACCATTAACAAAAAAATATTTCAGTACACTCTCATTGAACTCCGTACAAATGGAATTAGTAGCCAGTACCAAACTATTACGAGTCATCATCAATGAAAACCTAAAGTTCGATCTACATATCCAATACTAATAAAACACATAAAAAATTAAGCCTACTATATAGGCACAATAGGTTTATCTCTTTACCAACTAAACAAGCTCTAGCCCTGTCCTACTTACTACCTTCCTCAATATATGGTGCACCATTGTTAACTAAATTGCAGTCTTCCTTGAAAGTAAAACCAGAATCATGCTATAACAAGATTTTCAAATGTGCTACTAGTAGTCACCATTTTTCCCATCATTGCACTGCCTTAAAGACAGCTTCAGTCGCTCAAATTCCCCCACTACCTACTACTCCTTCGGCTAACTACCTCACATAAACTCATCCATAAACCACAAGACTGCCCTGCCCTCAGCTACTTACTTGTCCCCTACACCCCCCCCCCCTTAGACTACTACGATCAGAACACAAACACCTACTCCAAATTCACAAACCAAAACTACCTGTAGGAAAACTTGTATAGTCCTGGACCATTACCAGATTATAGAATAACCTTGCTTCGTCTATCTGCAGTGAACAATGTCCCTCTAACTTCAAAACTGCCCTTCATAACCATCTCCTCTCCAAATGAATATGTAATTGTTCTATTGCTCCTTCCACCTCTCTCAACACCATATTTGACTCTTTCTCCCCATCAGACCCAATCTGCTCCTATACTGTCTCATCTCCCAAACCACTCTCTCTCTCTTTTTTATTTCTTCTATCCCTCTCTACATTCTCTGGGAAATATCTAGTCCAAATTTGTAGTATTCTGACTGGAGGATTTTCCGATTTGACATGTACTGTAACAATTTGCAACTCTTTTCATACTACTGTATATTGAATTTACCATGAAACTGACTATATCTTCTGTACTTATCTGTATTTTGTATCATTTTCAAGTGACATAGTATATGAGTATATCACTACCCTGGAACTTGTTGATTGTGCCCACTGTAATTTGTGCTCATGAAACTCAAGATTTTTTGCTTTTTTTACATGTTTTGTTACTTTGGAAACATTGTATCTAATTTCTGTTTTGTTGCTGAAGCTTTTCTCCCCAGACCTTCACTGAAAATGGGCTCAGCCTGGCCCAGTGGACTTTCCAGGTAAACAAATGTCAATAAATAAAATAAATAAATAAATAAAGGAAAAAATTGTTGTCCAGGACCAAGAAGGAGTGGGTGATTAATTGAAAGCAGTCTCTGCTTAGCCTAAACAAGCAAATGAGAACACTAGTGAAAACCTCCAAAGCAAACGTCAAGCCCAGACTGGCCACATCTACTAAATTATATTTATTATTTTTATTATATTACCTTACTATTATAAGGACTTCTTCACATAGGTCTGCAATCTCAAAGGAAACACTCAGATCTGCTCAGAACTGGTGGTCAAGGAGACCACACACACAAATGACATAGATATAGCCAACCTGCTGGCAGACAGGTTCAGTGCAAACTTCGCCCCACAGTCCCTTCCATCAGTAAATCACGACATCCCCAGCAGCTTCTCCCCTCCCCTTATCTCTAAGGAGCAAGTCATCACTGCCCTCTCAAAGGCAAAAAATACAGCCTCAATGGAACCGTGATAACATCCCAGGCTGCACCCTACACAAACTCAGGCAGGAACTTGCAGCACCATTAGGCTCCCTATTTAACCAAAGCCTGAGTACGAGGTTCATCCCAGCTGTGTGATGGACAGCCACTGTTATCCCTTTTGCACAAAGGTGGAGTATCTACCAATACAGGAAATTATAGACCCATCAGTCTAAATAGCATGATCTGCAAGGCCATGGATGGAGCGGATCATAGTCTTCATTGTGAAGGACACTGGCAACCTCCAAACACTCGATCCCACACTTTTTGGTGTCATCAAGGGGAGGTCATGCCTGTCAGATGTGATCTACTTCTTTGAGACAGTTACCAAAGCCATGGATGATGAGAAGATGATGCACACTGCCTACCTTGACCTGGCTACAGATACTGTTTCCCACTCAGGTATAATAGATAAACTCTCTAAACTAGGCATCAATCCATATGTTACCAGATGGGTAGCAAACTGGCTCACTGATACAACCCACCTAGTCAAAATAGGGGAAGCCACCTCAAGCAATAGAAATGCAATCAAGCAGTGTACCCCAGAGATTGTTCTTGGGACCTGTGTTGTTTGGGATATACTTTTCTCAGTTGCAGGCCAAAACCAGTAGGCTATAGCTGACCAAGTTTGTAGATGACTGCAATCTGGCCGCTGTCATCAATTCTCCTGGTGATCTGGACATCCTCCAAGAGAGTCTCACCCAAACAAATGATGTGTCATACACATGGCCTCAAACTGAATGCCAAAAAATGCATAATCATCGCCTTTGGGGAGAGTGACGTCCCCACAAATTATCACATTAATAACAAGATCCTAAGCATGCAATCAGTCATGAGGGACTTGACACCCAGGTTGATAACAAACTGAATTTTGGCCACCATATTTCCTCCTTTGTACAGAAAGCTTACTATATAGCCCACCTCATTAGTAAGGGTATTTCATCCAGGGACAAGGAGGTCATAACATCCCTGTATTCTTCCCTTATAAGACCCATTATTAAATGCAATGACCCTTTTGTCATGTACCTCACAAAGCACATGTAGCAATGGGAACACCACAGAGGTTCCTCACTCAGAGAATCCAGGGCCTCAAACATCTACCCTGCATAGATAGGCTAAAGGCTCTGTCCCTGTACTCAGTCTCCTACAGATTCCTCAGAGGTGACCTCTGTCTGGCATACAAAGCAATCTCAGGCCCCACCTTGGTGGGACTGCTGCATATCTGCAAATCAAGCTCCCCTCAAGCAACTCGCACATGCAACCTCAACCTGGTCTATGACATCAATAGGACTTGTTGGCAGGACAGATTTGTGTCCCAGAGACTCCCCCTTCTGTGGAACAGACTCCCTGTCCATGTCAAACAGAGTACCTCATTAACCCTTTTTAAGTGCAACCTGGATAACTGGATGGGGAACAGAAAATACACCCCTGGGATTCCACCTGTGTCTGTGCTGGACAGAGGCATTGGGTGCTGACTTGTCAAAACATGGGCTAAATTCTTGGCTAGGCTTGTAAGGGCCTCAGGGCCAATAGTCTATAAAGATCCTATGATCATTAAAGTGATGTATTTCCTCTCATACCAACCTCTATTTCTACACCTCTCCTCTTGGGCAGCTGATATCTGTGGTTCTCCAGATTTTCACTGAAATTGTTTTTTTCGTAGTAGTTCCAAGACTGTTACAGGCCCATAAATAGGGCACTTAAAATTGTATACATAGCATTATTAACATTTTCTGCAGATATCAATCTCCATTGAAAAGTCACAATTTCTTAAAGTTTGCTACACTAACTAAAAGGTTGACTAAATATATAAAATAGTTATATAATTCTCAGTTTGTGCTAAGAGAAGCCTGAATCAAATGAATTGTATCTTAATTATTTAAAAAATTGCTACAGTCTTCCTTGGCTACCTAAGAATTTTTGATCTTAGACATACTGGATTAAACACTGGGTGCCAGCAGAGGCGAAAATGGCCTTATTCAACTCAATGAGATGCTAACTGCACCAGTTTCTGACTTGGTAGTAATCTTCATTTCATTTCATTGAGAGGTTTAAATGCTGAGCTGTTTAAAATGTCATTCATTTCAGGGTATGTATTTTATTTGAATGTGTTAACCAGTGTAGTCTATTCATGCATTCATCCCAAAGTTGTAAATTAGGCATTGTTTAGGTGGCTTAATTGTTTTGGGGTTAGTATGCTGTTTTGTGAAATGATACGTGACACTTTCTTCAGAATTCACCTCAGTTGTGGAACTCACAGTCATAATGGAAGGCTTAATAAGTGGTTAGTGTAGCCTTTTTCATAAATTACTTCTTTTTTACGAATTTTACTCTTTGTGATTGGTGACAGTGTAATTATAAATGGCTATAATGATTTGCTACAGTTGAATAGAATTTGGGAGTAAAATTTACAGATAATGGCTATGTGACGAGTGAGGAAGATGGGTGAAGGCTGCCAGCCTAGTCAAATAGAATTTGATATAATTCTGACATTTGTAAATAAATGTAAAATACAGGCATGTTTCTTAAGTGTAAAAGAATACTGTGAAATGTGGAACTGCACAATATGTGACAACATTGCACTCTACTGGCCCAGTGAAGCATTTTGTGACCCTTTCATGTTAGAATTCGGCTCCAAGGAGTCTGGATGAAGGTTTTATGCCCATTGTTTTAAGGCTAAAGTTAATGACCAGAATTTACATGTGGAATGTGCTTTATTGTTCTGGTTTCTGCTAGAGTGTATATGTGAAATGCCTTGCATTGTTGTAGTCTCCTGAGCAGGTGTTCGCTTGCTAAAGACTGTAGTATCTATTAGCTTGGGAACTCCAGACCAGGTGTCAAGATGATGCAATATGAATACTGGGAAAACCTAAGTGTCAGCATGATGCAATTTTGGGAGGGTCTTAGCAGAGCTGTTTGTTAGTGTTTAAAAACTATTGTTCAACAAGAGACTGGAAAACATTTTGATCTTGGATAGCTAACTCAGCACTCTGCTTAAGCTCACATGTAAGTTTCTAGCACTGTGATTTCTCTTAGGAATAGGTAAGCATAGAAGAAAGTTAGACTAAGTATTTTTCTTTGAAATCAGACCTGTCCTACTGTATTATTTTTAAGTTTATGTGTAATCTCTGAACTCTTAGATATCCCTGTGGTGTAGTGTTGTCTTGTTTTAATTATTTATTATTAAATATTTTTACAACCTTCTACCTGTGGCTGGTTTATGTAGAGATAAATTATGCTTTACAGTACATTATATATTTATAGAGTTTATTGTAATAAGCCCTTCCAATAAGCTTTGACTGCTTAGCTATACTACCATTGGATTATAATATTGCATAGTAATAATTGGACACCTTTTAAGGGCCTTTGTGTAGCTGATAATTATTAGCTGGTGGTGGCAGAAATTATTACCGTATAGCCTAGGTAAAGGGACACAGCTGGAGAACCTGTGCCAGCCTTTTCCCCAGGGGACTGTGTGGTTATATAACCTCTTCTCAAAGTGTGTGTGTGTGTGTGGTGTGTCAGCTACCTGGGCAGGGACAAGAAGCACTGTTTGGACAGAGAGGGTACTGGAGGTTAGCTTGCCAGCTAGGCTGAGATCTGGACCCTATAGCTGTGCCAGTGGGGAGTCTTATTGGGGACCTGGAGTGCAAGGGAGCAACCAGCCCTAGACTGACTGTGATTTCTGTGTGCACTTAAGGGAAATTGTACTTTACTGTGTGAATTAGTTATCCTTTCCTCTTCTATGAGACAACCTCCCTGGTGTTAGTGGTGAGGATTGAGGCTCCTTGATTGCTGGGCCAGGGCAAGGTCATCACAAATGTTTTGCAGTGGTAGGATCTACTTCACATACTAATTGGCTTGTAGTGGTGTGGGTAGAGCGAATTCCTGTAGCTTATGTAGAGTGATCTCTAAAAGTGTTTTGCACTCTAAAACAGCCACACAGTGTATACTCAGAGTTCAGATCACAATTGTTTTATTTCTTTTGTTAGCTTAGTGTTAGGGTGTGCAGGCAACATGTCAGCAGAGGAGTATGGAAAGCTGACAAGGAGCCAGCTGGCGGAGATGTGCCAGGCTAGGGGACTGGTGCATGGAAACCTGAATAAGGCAGACTTGATTGCAGCCTTGGTTACAGCTGCATCAGTAAACATCAGCCTGGAGGACAATCAGACTGACTGTATAGATACAATATCATCAGAGAATGGACAGCTCAACCTTTCTGCAATGGACTTAAAAATCCAGCTGGAGCTAAAGAGACTTGAGTTGGAGGCCAGGCAAATGGAACTAGAAGCAACTGAGAGAATGAGGAGCCCAGATGCTGAAGAACAGGAATGACAAAGAAAGCATGAGAGGGAAATGCTGACTCTTCGCCAGAGTCATGGAGGTAATGGGGAAAAAAGTAACTGGACCCCAGAAGTACAAAAGGTCAGTAAATTTCTTCCACAGTTTAAAGAGGGGGATAATTTTGATAGTTTCATTCATATGTTTGAGCTGGTATGTAAGCAGTATAAAATTGACCAAGGGCTCTGGGTACGGTTCCTGACCCCCTTACTCCATTGTAAAGCTGCAACATCTTCAGCAAAAATGCATGACACTGACTGTTTTGATTATACTGCTGTAAAAAGACACTTGTTAGAATGTTTTAAGCTAACACCTGAAATGTATAGGAAAAAGTTTTGTGAGCATAGATGCAAGGCAGATGAAAATGTATGTGAATATGTTGCTGAACTAAGCACTTATTTTCATAGCTGGGTGAGTGGATGTCAGGTCACCACTTTTGAAGGGCTGGCAGACCTTTTGGTAAGGGAACAAGCCCTTAGCACTTTGCCTGAGGACATGAGGATCTGGTTAGCTGATAGACAGTGTGCTACTTCAGAGGAGTTGGGGAAGAAAGGAGACCTATACCTAGCAAACAGGGCAGCCCTGCACAGGAAAGGGACCCCCAGTACTGCTCATGGGACTAAAGGAACCCATGGTGGGCAGCAGAGATTGCCCCAACAGAATCTACCAATAGCAGGGAAAGCCACTTGTCCAGTTATATGTCCAGGAACTAGGGTTAAATGTTTTAAATGCAACCAGTGGGGCCATGTGGCATACAGATGTCCACGGAGGCAAGGTGGGGAACAAAAGGTGAAAGAGCCAGTAAGTGGTGAAGACAAAATGCCAATAGTAGCTTGTCTTAAGACAACAGGGGTATGGAACAACCATCCTGCAGATGTCCTGAGAGGGAAGGATTTGGATGAGGCAGTACCATATACTTATGCAGTTAAACACAGTCAGGCTTTGAGACAAGCATATAAGTCTGGCAGCCTGGGGAACACCCAGACAGACTGCATACTTGCAGCCAGGACTGGTCAGGTGGTCACTTCCGGAAGGGAGCTACTAGGTAGTAGTGAGAATGAAAGTGAGCCACAGCTGCTTGTGGGTACTGATGTTCCCTTGGACAGGGTTACTGCAAAGGTAGAGGTGAGTAGTTGTACCCAGGCTGACAGTGAGGCACCACTATCAGAGGATGCCAGACTTCCTGTGGAAGGGGAGCTAGGAAGGGTTACAAGGAGAGTCTTGAGACAGGCTCAGCTCTCAGACCCTACACTGCAAGGCTGAGGCAAGTAGCTAGAGTGGCACCTGATTCTCAAGGGAAGGGTGAATCTGTATATTGGAACAAATGGTTACTGTACAGAGAGTGGACCCCTGAGGGAGGGCTAGAAGGTGAGAGAGTACAGCAGTTGGTAGTGCCTAGAGCTTACCATCTGGTGCTTCTAGCCATAGCACATGATATTCCCTTTGCAGGTCATATGGGCATAAAATGTACAAAGAGGCATATTATGCAAAACTTCTACTGGCCTGGAATTTCCAGAGATGTAACAGGGCACTGCAGGACCTGTGAGCAGTGCCAAAAGGTAGGCAAAGCAGGAGACAAGGTGAGAGCTCCTTTGATGCCTTTGCCTATGATTGAGGAGCCATTTCAGAGGGTAGCTATGGATATTGTGGGTCCTCTGAGTACCTCAAGTTCCACAGGGAAAAAGTATATCCTAGTGATTGTAGATTATGCTACACAGTACCCTGAGGCAGTGGCTTTGTCCTCCATTGAGGCCGAGAAGGTGGCAAATGCTTTTCTAGAGATTTTCAGCAGGGTAGATTTCCCAAAGGAAATACTGTCTGACAGAGGTGCCAATTTTATGTCAGACCTGCTGGCTTGTCTGTGGAAGTCCTGTGGGGTGAAGCACATGAAGACCACCCCCCTACCATCCCCAGACTAATGGTCTTGTTGAGAGGTTAAACTCTACAATCAAATCCATGCTACTGGCATTTGCAGATCAGTTTAAGAGGGAGTGGGACAAATATTTGCCCCATCTGTTGTTTGCTTACAGAGAGGTTCTCCAGGAATCCACAGGTTTTTCACCATTTGCATTGCTGTATAGACATAGGGTGAGGGGACCTCTAGATTTAATTCAAGATGAGTGGGAAGGTGAGTGTGAGTCTCACAAGGAGTCTGTTGTGGCATATGTCCTGAACCTCAAGACAAGGCTCAGGGAACTCATGGGCCTGGCCCAGGATAACCTGGTAGACGCCCAATAACAGAAAAAGGTGTGGTATGACAGGAATGCTCGAGCTAGAAAGTATGCTGTAGGTCAGCAGGTGATGGTTCTCATTCCTGTCAGACATAACAAGTTGCAAGCAGCTTAGGAGGGACCCTACAAGGTGGTAAGAAATGTAAGTGATGTTAACTACATGGTGGAACTGCTAGGCAGAAGGCAGGGGCACAAATTGTACCATGTTAACATGATGAAACCTTACCATGATGGGGAGGCCCTTGTGCTGAGCATTTGCAGTGGATTGCAGGAGGAGTCTGAGAGAGATCATGTGACTGATCTCCTCAGTGAGGCTCGGGCTGACACCTCGGTGGAAGGGGTAGCAATGTCCCAGCAGCTATCTCCTACCCAGGTTCGAGAAATCTGAGCAGTGTTGCAGGAGTTTGGAGGCATATTCACCGGGAAACCAGGGAGCACCCACCTGGTGCAGCATCAGGTGGATACAGGACCCCAAAGGCCTATGAGGCAGGCCCCTTATAGGGTGCCTGAAAGAGTCAAACAGACTCTGAAGAAAGAGTTACAGAAGATGTTGGAACTAGGGGTGATTCAGGAGTCCAGCAGTCCATGGGCCTCCCCAGTGGTACTGGTGCCAAAGAAGGATGGTAGCACCAGGTTCTGTGTGGACTACAGGAAATTAAATAGTTACACAGAGTCGGATGCTTACCCCATGCCTAGGATAGATGAGGCCCTAGAGCAGCTGGGTGGGGCTAAGTATCTTACAACCATTGATCTTACCAAGGGTTACTGGCAGGTGCCCTTGACTCCCAGTGCTAGAGAGAAGTCAGCCTTTGTGACTCCTTTTGGCTTGTATGAGTTCACAAAGATGCCCTTTGAGAAGAAGAATGCCCCAGCAAATTTCCAGAGGCTAGTAGATCATATCTTAACAGGAGCAGGAGGGTTTGCCCTTGCTTACATGGATGATATTGCTATCTACAGCCATTACAGCAAGAGCACCTTCAGCATGTCAGGGAGGTGCTGGGCAGATTACAGAGGGCAGGGTTGACCATTAACCTGAGCAAATGTCAGGTGGGTATGGCAGAGGTCTCCTACCTAGGACATAGAGTGAGGAGTGGTAAGATAAAGCCAGAACCTGCCAAAGTGGAAGCCATTCAGGCATAGCCTGCACCTGTTACCAAAAAGCAGGTGAGGGCCTTCTTAGGGACAGCAGGGTACTACATAAAGTTTGTTCCCAATTATAGTACCATAGCTGCTCCCCTCACAGACTTGACAAAGAAGAACAGGCCAGATAAGGTAGTGTGGACCCCAGCTAGTGAGCAGGCATTTCAGAAGCTTAAGGAAGCTTTGGGAGGACCCCCTGTGTTAGCCAGTCCAGACTATAGCAAAGAATTTGTTGTGCAGGTGGATGCTTCAAACTATGGGGTAGGGGCTGTACTTAGCCAGATTTCCTCAGAGGGAGAAGAGCACCCAGTGGTTTATCTCAGTCATAGGCTCCAACCCAGGGAGGAATGCTATGCAGCGGAAGAGAAGGAATGTCTAGCCATAGTGTGGGCACTGCCTTATCTGTATGGAAGAAAATTCACTGTGATGACAGATCACAACCCTCTAACATGGTTAAACAGAGCCAGTCAGCAAAATGCCAAGTTGCTAAGATGGAGCCTGGGGTTGCAAGCATATATGTCAGTGCAGTACCGCAGTGGGAGTAGCAATGCCAATGCAGATGGGCTTTTAAGACAGGGAATGGGATGAGGTACACCCAGATAGACCTGACACTCTCAAGCGACATTTCTCAAGGGGCACTTGAAAAACTAGCTTGAGTTCCCCAGAGGGAAGAGATGTGATGATTGAGGAAGATGGGTGAAGTCTGCCAGGATTGTCAAATAGAATTTGATATAATTCTGACATTTGTAAATAAATGTAAAATACAGGCATGTTTTCTTGAGTGTAAAAACAATACTGTGATATGTGGAACTGCAACATTTGTGACAACATTGCACTCTACTGGCTTAGTGAAGCATGTTGCAACCCTTTCATGTTAGAATTCAGCTCCAAGGAGTCTGGATGAAGGTTTTATGCTCATTGTTTTAAGGCTAAAGTTAATGACCAGAATTTACATGTGGAATGTGCTTTATTGCTCTGGTTTCTGCTAGAGTGTATATGTGAAATGCCTTGTATTGTTGTAGTCTCCTGAGCAGATGTTAGCTTGCTAAAGACTGTAGTATCTATTAGCCTGGGAACTCCAGACCAGGTGTCAAGATGATGCAATATGAATACTGAGAAAACCTAAGTGTCAACATGATGTAATTTTGTGAGGGCCTTAGCAGAGCTGTTTGTTAGTGTTTAAAACTATTGTTCAACAAGAGACTGGAAAGCATTTTGATCTTGGATATCTAACTCAGCACTCTGCCTAAGCTCACATGTAAGTTTCTAGCACTGTGATTTCTCTTAGAAATACGTAAACTTAGAAGAAAGTGAGACTAAGTATTTTTCTTTGAAATCAGATCTGTCCTACTGTATTATTTTAAGTTTCTGTGTAGACACTGAACTCTTAGATATCTCTGTGGTGTAGTATTGTCTTGTTTTAATTATTTATTATTAAATATTTTTAAAACCTTCTACCTGTGGCTGGTTTATGTAGAGATAAATTATGCTTTACAGTACATTATATATTTATAGAGTTTATTGTAATAAGCCCTTCCAATAAGCCTTGACTGCTTAGCTATACTACCATTGGATTATAATATTGCACAGTAATTATTGGACACCTTTTAAGGGCCTTTGTGTAGCTGATAATTATTAGCTGGTGGTGGCAGAAATTACTATCATATAGCCTGGGTAAAGGGGCACAGCTGGAGAACCTGTGCCAGCCTTTTCCCCAGGAGGGTCTGTGTGGTTGTATAACCTCTTCTCAAAGTGTGTGTGGTGTGTCAGCTACCTGGGCAGAGACACAAAGCACTGGTTTGACAGAGAGGGTACTGGAGGTTAGCTTGCCAGCTAGGCTGAGATCTGGACCCTATAGCTGTGCCAGTGGGGAGACTTATCGGGGACCTGGAGTGCAAGGGAGCAACCAGCCGCAGACTGACTGTGATCTCTGTGTGCACGTAAGGGAAATTGTACTTTACTGTGTGTATTAGTTATTCTTTCCTCTTCTAGGAGACAACCTCCCTGGTGTTAGTGGTGAGAATTGAGGCTCCTTGATTGCTGGGCCAGGGCCAGGGCACAGTTGTCACAGGCTATATTCTGGTGTTTAAGCTGTTATGCAGATTTTGTGCAAGTCATTCGGTGAAGCAGTCAGCTTTGTAGGAGATGGCTGCTAGAAGAATTAATGGGACTTGCTTAGACTACACACTTGGATATTACAGGTAAGTGAACATTTTCATGTTTCAGAGATTCTTTAAACTTTTAATTATTTATGGAGTCTAGTGTCTGCTGTAATTACTGGATAATTTCAAGTAGAAAGTATGTATATTGAATATACTTCTTTTTTCTGTGTTGTATATGCTTTATACTGTGCAAAGTTTTTTATTATAGGTTTAATGTTTTCCATATTGGTAGTTTCCCACACTGTGTGTGTTTCTGGAGGGGTGTTATTTACATTGGTAACTGGCAATTTTTTTCCCTGACTGGTTGGGAGTCTTTTCTTCCAGGAGGTTTACCGTGTTCTTTTTGCTTTGCAGGATTTTAGCTCAAATGAAAAGATGTGGTCATTGATGAAGGTTTTTAGTGTGTCTTATTAGATATTTCTTTACACAGTACTTACTGTGTTTTCCTTTTGTGCATAGTGACAGTATGTTTAGAATGAGTTTTCTTTGGGGGGTTGTGAAGCCTGAGTTCTGACTTCACCAATAGTAGTGATTATGGCCATGTTTTATAGCTTAGATATTGGGCTGGTTGTCCTGCTGGCTCAGTTGAAATGGTCCTTTTTACACAAAAACATGGTTCCAGTAAGAAATTGTGGTACATTCTTGCAAGCCTAATTACTGAAGGATGTTACAGGTTTGTGTACATTTTCATGTTTTGAGAGATCATTTAAATTCTCTTTAGTTATTTATGTCAAGTCTTGAATTTTGGAGTATATGTTGTAGGAATAAACAAGTATATATTCATTGAATTTTTGTTCCATGTTTTGTGCATAAGTAACAGGTTCATAACTGGCTTAATGACCACCATGGTCTTTACAACTTCAAAAATAGTGATAATTTTACATATTAGCCTATTTCACTTAAAAGTTGTAGGAGAATAACAGAATTTTCATCAACATGGATTTCCTAAAAATCAAGACATATAGGTTCATACGTGTGCACTAAGAGCCTTTACAAGCCTAGCCATAGGATTACCCTGGCATCCTGCCAACCGACCTTAGTTCCAGTGCCTCTGTCGAGTAGAGTCACTGGATTGATCCCCGGGGTGAATTTTCTATTTCCTATCCACTCATCAAGATTTCCCTTGAAGAGGGCCAGTGAGGTGCTCTGTTTGACATGTATGGGAAGTCTATTCCATAGCATGGGCAGTCTCTGGGTTATGAACCTGTCCCTCCAGCTTGTTCTGTTGATTGTGGTAATGAGGTTGATGTCTCTGGAGTGTGTTGTGAGGAGGGACTGGGATTTCTTTAGATGTAGCATTTTTAGCAGAGATGAGTCAGACATGCCCTTTGTAAGTCAAGCAGATATTGCCTCTAAGTAGGTAATATGAGACAGAGAATAGTTGGAGTTTTTTGAGTCTGTCCATATAGGACAAGTGTTTAAGGCCTATGATCCTCTTTGTGAGGTACTTTTGCAGCCTCTCCAGTTGTTGGAGGGGTCTAGTGAGGTACATGACTGGCCAAATGAGGGAAGAATAGAGGGAGACAAGGACCTCTTTCTTCCTGGATGCAAAATCCTTAGTAATGAGATATGCCACATTGAAGGACTTTTTGACCACAGTGGCAATGTGGTGGTCAAAAAAGAGGCTGCTGTCAACCTGTGTTACCAGATCTCTTATAGCTCCTTCTGTGTTCAGTGGACTACCATTGATGTGGTAATTCATGGGAAATGGGCTTTTCCCAAAGGGGATGACAACACATTTTTTGGCATTGGCTAAGGCTAAGGCCATGCTTCTGACACCAGTCATTGGTCTCAGTGAGGCCTTTCTGTAGGATGTCAACATTACTTGGGGAGTTAATAACAGCTCCCAACTTGCAATCTTCTGCAAACTTTGTCAGCCAGAGTCCCTTTGTGTTGGCCTGGACTTCAGAGAAGTAGATACTAAACAGGAGAGGACCCCTGGACCGAACCCTGTGGGACTCCACTCATGACTGGTCGGCAGTCTAACTTGGAGTCAACTACTTTCACACTGTGGGTTCTATCTGTGAGCCACTTTGCAACCCACCTAGTGATATAGGTTCATAGGTTCATAGGTTTGTACTAGGCTAACTGCCCTTGCGAGCCATTTTAAGCCTAGCCAAGTATCCCCTGTGAGATTCAAACCATGTACCTTGTGTTTGTAAGGCAAACACCTTAACCATTAGGCCACCCTCCCACCTACTATATAGAGGGTGATTCCTAGCTTAGTGAGTTTTTCTATGCTTCTTAAGTGGGGAATAGTATCAAAGGCCTTCGCCAGATCAAGGTAGGCTGTATGAATCACCTTGCCTTCATCAACAGCTCTGGTGACTGACTCAAAGAAGTTGACCAGGATGAGCAGGCATGATATACCCTTCACAAAACCAAACTGTGTGGGATCCAGAATTTCGAGATTCCCTATATATCCTTGTTTGTTAGGTCCATGATGATGCATTCCATAGCTTTGCGTATCAGACTCATCAGGCTAACAAGGCGATAGATCTGTAGTCGCTACTACTTTGTGGAGGTGGATGACTGTAGCAGTGCACCATTCGGCAGGGACAAAGCCTGAGGTGAGGCTGTGATTGAACATGGCACACAGGTGAGGTGCCAGTTCACTATGTAGTTCATGTAGAACACAGCCAGGGATATTGTCAGGTCCCATAGAAGCTGTATTTTTGGCTTTGGACAGTGCTGTTTTAACCTGTGCGGCAGTAATACTGGGTGCCTGGCAAACTACTGGTATTGTAATTGGTCCTTTGGTGGGGAAAGAAAAGTAAAATTGGTACTGAATCTGTTGGCCAGTATACTGGCAATATCTGTTGGCTCGGTACAGGAGGTACCATTGTGCAGTAGCTCAGAGCAAATCTGGGTATTGCTGTGGAGATTCTTTACATAACTATAGAAGGCCTTGTGGTTGTCTTTACTATATGCTGCAATTCTGTTTTCATAGCTAGCTTTATAGGATTTGATGTGAGATCTCAACTTTTTGTTAAGGCTGATAAGGGAGCTTTTCCAGTCTTGGGATTTCACCTTATTCCACATCAGTTTCCTCCTTCTGTTGTAGAGTTTGTTTATGGCAGAGGACCACCAGATTGGCTTCTTTTTTTTTTTGGAGGAAAGTGTCCTGGTTCAGTTGGGTATGGCGAGATCCATGCATTTGTGTACATGTCTGAACAGTGCATTGGTGTATGATTCGCTGGTCATGCAACTATTTTCCATTTGCATGGGTGCCGTGAAGTTAGCCACCTCCAGACTGGCAGCCCAACATAATACATCGGAGATAGTTGAAGTGCTTTGAGTGAGTGCATTTTGAGATTTAGACTTCTAGCATTGAGCAGCATGACCCTCAGAGCCCAAAGTTAGCTTTAGAGAAGTTTTTTATGGTGGCTACCTTTGCAGGGGGGGGGTGGGAGGGATGCGGGCTTCCAAGGTGATTTGTTTGTGGTTGGATCTAACCAGGGAGGAGTTGACTATTGGTGTAGAGCAATGGTCACCCATGTTAGTAATGACCAGGTCAAGGATGCTGTTACCTCTAGTGGGGGTAAGAATGAGCTGCTCCAGGGCATTACAGTTAATGAATTTCAGGAAATATTGGGCAAGTGTATCGGTACATAAGTAGCTTTCCCATTTAATGAAGAGGTAGTTGAAGTCACCCAGTATGAGAGAGTTAGGTTGGACCCTAATATTCTCCAAGGTGCTTAGGAACATGCATGGTTGGGGACCTATAGCAGGCTATGACCTGAATCGTTGTCTTGCCCAATGTTAGCTGCACCTGAAGTATCTCCGATGTATTATGTTGGGCTGCCAGTCTGGAGGTGTGCACATCCTTTATGAATATGGAAACACCACTGCCTTTGGAGCTTCGGTCCAACTTCTGGGGCCAAAAGGTGTGGAATGAGTTATAGCCTGGTAGTGCAGGGGTGCTTTCTGCAACCCTGAACCAGGTCTATGTTACAGCATAAATGTCGATGTTCTCCATTTTAAGGAGTGCTTTGAGTGAGTGCATTTTGAGATTTAGACTTCTAGCATTGAGCAGCATGACCCTCAGATTCCATTTGTTTGTAGCTGTTATGGTGGTAATTTGGTCTTTGGAACATCACCTAAAAAAAGGCACTATATGGGTGGCAAGAGCCTTGGCCAGTATCCAGAAGCCCAGGGGGTGACAGATGCAGGCCATCTCTGGTAAAGCATTGAGGTCTGTCAATCATGTCATCCCAGGCAGACAGATAATGGATCCCCTTAGAATGACACCAGAAACAGACAGTTGTTGAAATCAATCATTTTCTGCTTGCACTGTGGTATCATTCTGGGTGATGGTAGGAGGCTGCTCAGGACTAGGGTCATGCCCGCCTGGGCTACATAATCTGAGAGCTCCTGTATGTCTCTTTTCATGTAGTCCAGGGAGGTACATTTCAGGTCATTCACACCAACATGTACAATGAGAGAGTCATATTTGTACCTGTTGTTGAGGGACCTGAGTGCATGCGGAAGCGGACTGGTAAATAAGGCATGGACTATTTATTACTGTAAGTGCTTTCGGCCAAGACAATGCTCAGCCTTCATCAGACAAAATACATTAAACACAGCACTCCATATATAGTCACTCTAACAAGAATCAAGTTAGAAACTAATTAATCAATTAACCAATCAAAATGTCAACTCAATTAAAACCCCAACATAATTACCATTCAAAGGTTAAAATACCAGCCATAAATTAAAACCCATTCAATTTTTTCATGATTTTTTCAGAATCCATGTGTAACCTAATAATTTCCTATTAATAACTTATCACAATTAAATAACCCTCCTTCTACTATATAAATAAAGTAAGTAATAATAAATATGTTTACAAATACACATAAAATGAACAATTTAAAAATGGATTTAAGTTCTTATCTAACACTGCCTCTTTAAAACAAAATCTAACTATATAAGTAAGATATAAAATCACTGAAGCTCACCAACTAAACATTCATCTAAGTAGAGCTTTTAACTTGAGAATACACTTAATTGAAGCATACTCATTCAAACCTGGGGGAATGTGTGCAGATGTTCGGATCTGCCAAATCAATTCTTGCTCTTCCAAGTATAACTGTACCTAATAGGATTATTTTTTTGTTTACATTCAGTGTAGACCATCAAATAATTAGGGAAATTTTAGTTAAGAATTGGAGCATTATCCTAGAGGATAGGGGCTTAGTTAAAGTTTTAGGTACACACCCAAGATTTACATATAGAAGGGGTGTTAATCTTAAAAATCTTGTTGAAAAGACTAAGGTTAAAACTAAAGATAAGGCCGTGGGGATGCGAAAATGTGGAATGTGCCCACAATACAAATTCATCCTCCCTGGTAATAAAATTAACGTTAATAGGAAAAACTATTTTATTAATGGTAATTATAACTGTGAATCTAGGGGGGTAGTATATGCTGCCTTATGTGAGAAATGTTCCCCCTTCTACATAGACAAAACCGAGAGGAGGTTAAGGAAGAGAATATATGAACATCTTTATGCTAAAGGGAGGAAGGATTTGACTAATGCACTTGCTAGGCACAATTTAGAGTATCCAGAACATTGTTTCCTGTTTACTGTAGTCCACCAGGTTAAAAATGACATTAGGGGTGGACCCTGGCAGTTATACTTGGAAGAGCAAGAATTGTTTTGGCAGATCAGAACATCTGCACACATCCCCCAGGTTTGAATGAGTATGCTTCAATTAAGTGTATTCTCAAGTTAAAAGCTCTACTTAGATGAATGTTTAGTTGGTGAGCTTCAGTGATTTTATATCTTACTTATATAGTTAGATTTTGTTTTAAAGAGGTAGTGCTAGAAATGTAAGAACTTTAATCCATTTTTAAATTGTTAATTTTATGTGTATTTATAAACATATTTATTATTACTTACTTTATATAGAAGAAGGAGGATTATTTAATTGTGAGCTTGGTAATTGGTAAGATCAGACCATAAACTAATCTCACTGGATATTCACATCCCGACTCCACCCCCTGCCCTGAAAACCACAGTGGAAAACTTCTCTAATGCAAATTTCACACTCCTCAAAACCGAGGTGGAATCCTTCAAAGCCCCTGGGCCTGTGGAAAATACGGCCAAGACCACAGAATCCTTTATAAACGCATTCTATGAACACCTTCAGGAATGCATGGATCATGCAATCCCAAATAAAACCAAGACCCAATCCTCCAAAGGCAGACGTCCTGTCTGGTGGACCCCAGCCATAAACAAACTATACAATAGAAGGAAGAAGCTACTACATGATAGAGCAAAATCCCAAAAAGGGAAGGCATCTCTGATCAGTATTAGCAAAAAACTACGGGCACTCATAAAATCGTCTAAGACCAGCTTCAAGAGAAAAAAATTGCACAGGACACTAAGGAAAATCACAAGGCTTTCTTTAGTTATGTTAGGAACCTGGGTGGGAATTCCCAGATATGCTCAGAATTAGTCCAAAATGACAAAAACTACCAAGAACCCACAGACATTGCCAACATCCTAGCTGACAGGTTCAGCGCAAACTCCCCCCCCCCCTCCCCACCAAAAGGGCAAATATCTATCCCAGCAGAGTCCTGCCCCCCTGACATCTCAGATGTTTAGGTAAGAGCTGCCCTCTCCAAAGCAAAAAACACAGCATCAATGGGACCAGACGGTGTCCCGGGCTGCGTCCTACATGAACTCCAAGAAGAGCTAAACCCAAACATAAAACTACTGTTCAATCTCAGCCTTACTACAGGATATGTACCCAAAGAGTGGTGTACAGCAATGGTGGTCCCTCTCCATAAAGGTGGTGCCTCAACGTATCCTGGGAACTATCGCCCCATAAGCCTGACTAGATTGGTCTGCAAAGCTATGGAAAGGATCATCATGGACCTCATAAATAAAGATATTGGGGACCTACAGACACTGGATCCTACCCAGTTCGGCTTTGTTAAGGGCCGATCCTGCCTCTTAAACCTGGTTGATTTTTTGAAACAGTCACCAAGGCCATTGACGAGGGGAAGGTGGTCCACACAGCCTACCTGGACCTTGCAAAAGCCTTCGATACTATACCCCACTCGGGCATTATAGATAAGCTCACCAGCTTAAATATAAACCTCTATGTCACTAGATGGGTTGAAAACTGGCTCAAGGACAGAACCCACATGGTTAGAATTGCTGGAGCCATGTCAGACTCCAAACCAGTTACAAGTGGCATCCCACAAGGCTCAGTCCTGGGACCTCTCTTGTTAGGTATATATTTCTCGGAGGTACAGATGACTGCAAACTGGGCGTGATAATCGACTCTCCAGCCGACACAAGCATCCTCCAAATGGGCCTCAGAGAAAGAGACAACTGGTGCCAGAGCCATAGCCTCAAGCTAAATGCCAAAAAGTGTATAGTCATCCCCTTTGGCAAAAACAAAGTGACCACAAATTACCACATAGGTGATAATCCATTAAGTACAGAAGAAGTAATTAGGGACCTGGGGACCCAAGTTGATAGCAATCTCTCATTTGACAACCACGTGGCCAAAGTGGTTAGAAAAACATTTTATATAGCCCACCTAATCATGAAGGGATTCACATCTAGATCAGGGGAGGTCATCGTGCCTCTTTACTCATCCCTCATCAGGCCCATAATTGAGTACAATGCCCCTTTTGGGATGTACCTTACCAGACACCTGCAGCAAATGGAAAGACCTCAAAAGTACCTCACCAAGAGGATCAAAGGGCTCAAACAGATGCCATACGCTGCCCGGTTAAAGAAACTCCAGCTCTACTCAGTGGCATACCGACTGCTCAGAGGCGATGTGTGCCTGATGTTTAAAGCCATGTCCAACCCGGAATTAATGGACATGCTGCACCTCAGAAAATCCAAATCCCATCGAGCTACGCACTCGAGAGACTTGAACCACAGCACTGAAATAAATAGGACATGCTGGAGGGACAGATTCATAACCCAGAGGCTCCCTTCACTCTGGAATAAAATCCCAGTCCAGGTTAGGCAGAGTCCCTCATTCACTCTCTTCAAGAGGAATCTTGATGAGAGGATGGGAGATTGTAGGTTTACCCCGGGTATCACTTCTGTGTCACTGTTAGACAGAGGCAGAGTATACTAACCTCAAAAAAGGGCATAGCAAAATTCATTTAAAATGGGTGGCGAAAGCCAAACACACTCTGGCTAGGCTTATAAATGCCCTAGGGCAGATAGCCTAGTATGAACCTATGAACCTATGAGAGCAAATTGATTTATAGCTTGAATTTTGTCCCTAGATGTCAATGCTGTTTTCAGGATTAATTTGAGCCTTCTAAAATACTCCTTATTAAGATTTATTCACATTTGTTCATGTTTTATTGTTGATCCTTCTTCAGTTCCCAAATATTTATACACTCCCTCTTGCTCAAGCTCTTTTATATCAAATTCTTGTACCAAATTGATGTTTTCTTGGTGCTGCAGTTTTCCTTCTTTAAAGGTTGCTTTTGCACCCTTATCAAGACCAAATGACATTGGTATATTATCTGAAAACATTTTGACAACTTGCAGTTGTGCTTTCACTTCCTTGTCTGATCAGCTATACAGTTTTAAATCATTGACAAAGAGAAGATGAGAAGTCTTTACACTTTGTTGCTTTCTAGGAGCCAAATTATAGCCATGGCCTTATCTATTAAGTAGACAGATTAATGGGTTAAGGGCAAGACAGAATAGCAGAGGTGACAGGGTGTCACCTTAGAATATCCCCCTTTGGATTTTTATTCCTGAAATAATAATTTGCCCTTTATTATGGCTTAATTGCAAAGTGGGCTGACACTGTTTCATGGTCACTGTAATGTAATTTATCAGTGTAGGATGTATCTTTAAGCACTCTTTTATCAATGAATGTGGGATACTATAAAATGATTTTGTGTAGTCATTCCATGCCATAGTTAGATTCTTCCCCTTTTTACAGTTCTCCATTATGACTTTATTCAACAGCAAATGATCCTTTGTTCTTTGTGACTTTCTTTTATTGCCATGATTGAGTTTTCTTCTAAATGACTATAAACTCTGTCGGCATAAATTCCAGTGTATAGCTTACACGTCATTGGAAGGCAAGTTATAGGTGTATAATTTTTATATCGACTTCACTTGACCTAAAACTCATTTGACTGACACCCATTTTACCTACACCCAATTGACCTAAATTTCATTTGACTGACAATTCATTTGACTGACTCCCATTTCACCAAGAGCTTACAATGCTGAATTTTAACCTACTAAATCTTAAACCATAGACAAACACACACAGAACATCAATAACTAATCCTTTCCAGAACTTTAAAACTACTTACTAACCCTCTTAACAGAAATGAGTCAATGTACAACCAAACTAGGTGTGGGGCTACACCCCCCCAATTATATATACTAACTCCAGGATCCCACTACAGTGGGGAAAAGGGCATATATCTTTAACTTGCCTTACAGTACTCTACACGCTGCCACTACTGCTGGGAACGCACAAAACATTCGTCAAATTACTTTAGCTACTTCCCATAAAGATGTAGAGAGACAAACCCACATTTAGAAACAATACAACACTACTTTCTGCATGACTACCAGAATTCTAACAGTCAACACTGTAAGTTACAGTAATTCCTTTTATCACAAGCAAGTCAAAGGTGAAGGAAAACCCACAAGTCTATTTCTTAAATGTCAGTGAAATGGGAGTCAGTTAAATGAATTGTCAGTCAAATGAAATTTACGTCAATTGGGTGTCGGTCAAATGGGTGTCAGTCTAATGAGTTTTAGGTCAAGTGAAGTAGACCCATAATTTTTAGGGTAGCTTGGAGGTTCACTCTTAAGTAGGAGCATTGTTTTTCCTATTGTTATCCAGGTTGGTGTCTGTTTGGAGTGTGTGTATAAGCAGTTCTTACTCATAGGTTCATAGGTAGGTACTAGGCTATTGGCCCAAGGGCCTATGTAAGCCCAGCCAACAAGGTTCTCTAGCTTACGCCATCCAAGAAAGTTATTTTCCTGTGCCACTGTCGAGCAGAGATACAGAAGTGATCCCCGGGGTGTATTTCCTATTTCCCATCCACTCATCAAGATTTTTCTTGAAGAGTGCTAATAAAGAACTTTGCTTGACATAGATGGGTAGCCTATTCCAGAGTATGGGAAGTCTCTGGGACAGGAATCTATCCATCCAGCATGTCCTGTTTATTGTGGTGACAAGGTTTAGGTCCCTAGAGTGTGTGGCTCGGAGGGATTGGGATTTCTTTAGGTGTAGCATGTCCAACAGCTCTGGGTTTGACATAGCTTTATATGTTCGGCGGAGATCACCTCGGAGTAGGCGATATGCTATGGAGTAAAGCTGGAGTTTTTTGAGGCGGTCAGTGTAGGGCATTTGTTTGAGGCCAGTAATCCTCTTTGTGAGGTACTTCTGTGGCCATTCCAGCTGCTGCAGATGTCTTGTGAGGCACATTCCAAAAGGGACGTTGTACTCTATAATGGGTCTAATGAGTGTCGAGTAGAGGGGAACAATGACCTCTTTTTTCCTGGATGAGAACCCTTTTATGATGGTGTGCCATGTAGAAGGACTTCCTGACTACTGTGGCAATGTGACTATCAAAGGAGAGACTACTGTTCACCTGGGTCCCAAGGTCTCTTATCACACATTCGGTGTTAAGTAGATTGCTGCCTATGTGGTAATTCATGGTTACAGAGTTTTTACCAAAGGGGATGACACTGCACTTTTTGGCATTGAGCTTGAGGCCATGGCTCTGAGACCAGGCATCTGTCTCAGCGAGGCCCTTCTGTAGGATGTCCACATCATTTGGGGACTTGATTATGGCTCCTAGTTTGCAGTAATCTGCAAACTTCATTAGCCAGAGGCCTTCTGTGTTAGCCTGTACTCCAGAGAAGTAGATGCCAAACAGGAGAGGTCCCAGGGTGGAACCCTGTGGTGCTCCACTTGTCACTGCTTTCAGGTCAGATTTACAGTCTGCAACTGTTACAGTGTGGGTTCTGTCAGTGAGCCAGTTGGCAACCCATCTTGTGATGTAGGGATTTATACCTAGTTTAGTGAGTTTAGCTATAATTACAGAGTGGGGATGGTGTCGAAAGCCTTGGCGAGGTCAAGATAGGCTGTGTGAACCACCTTACCCTCATCTATGTCTTTGGTGATTGCCTCAAAGAAGTCAATCAGGTTCAGGAGGCATGATCTGCCTTTCACAAACCCGAATTGGGTGGCATTCAGAGTTTGGTTTGGAGATTACCAATGTCTTTGTTTATGAGTTCCATGATGATATATTCCATGGACTTGCAGACCAGGCTCGTCAGGCTAATAGGTCGATAGTTCCTGGGATCAGTGGTGGCTCCCCCTTTGTGGAGTGGGATAACTGTTGCTGTGCGCCATTCAGTGGGCACAAAGCCTGATGCAAGGCGATTATTGAACACGATGCTTAAATGGGGAGCCAGTTCATTTTGAAGTTCGTGTAAAATGCAGCCTGGGATGTTGTCCGGTCCCATGGATGCTGTGTTATTGGCTTTAGAGAGTGCAGCTTTTACCTGCGTAGTTGTGATTACAGGGACTCTGCATTCTTCCTGTATAGATATGGGCCCTTTAGAGGGTAAGGGGGGGTAAGGTTAGCACTGAACCTATCTGCCAGGATGTTGGCAATATCAGATGGTTCTGTAATTTTCGTGCCTTTGTGCTGTAACTCAGAGCAGATCTGGGTGTTGCCATTGAGATTCTTGACATAGCTATAGAATGCTTTGTGGTTGTCCTTAGAGTTAGTGGCGATTTTGTTTTCGTAGCTAGCTTTGGATGATCTTATAAGGGATCTCAGCTTCTTACTGAGGCTGACCAGGGAGCTTCTCCACTCATGGGATTTTACTCTCTTTTGCAACAGTTTCTTCCTTCTGTTGTACAGTTTGTTTATGGCAGGGGACCACCAGATTGGCTTCCTTTTTTTGGAGGATAGCGTCTTGGTTCTGTTTGGGATAGCACAATCCATGCACTCGTTTAAGTGCTTATAGAGTGCATTTGTGTAGGATTCAGCAGTTGTAACTGTATTGTCCATCTGCATGGGTGTCATAAAGTTCACCACTTCTGTCTTAAGAAGCATGAAGTTGGCTTTGGAGAACATTTTTTACCATTATTTCCTTAATGGGGGGGTGGGGTGGGGGCAGGATGTGGATATCAAGGGTGATTAGCTTATGGTTGGATCATGGCTAAATCTTCATGCAAAGATGTTAATATTTTTAACCAGAAGTTAGGTACTGCATCTGGGCCTGGGGTTTTCCAGTTAGTGGCTTTTCTCAACTTTGTTTCAATCTCTCTGGCTGTTAAGAACCAAGATGCTCTTTTCCAAAAAAAGGAAGCCAATCTGGTGGTCCCCTGCCATAAACAAACTTTACAACAAAAGGAAAAACCTGTTGCAGAAAAGAGGAAAATCCCAGGATGCAAAAAACTCCCTTACCAGCCTCAGTAAGAAGCTGAGATCCCTCATAAAAGCCTCCAAAGCTAGTTACAAAAATATAATTGCCAAAGATTCCAAAGACAACCACAAGGCATTCTATAACTATGTCAAGAATCTAAATGTCAATGCTCAGATCTGCTCTGAGCTTCACAGAATGGCATTAAATATACTGATCCCAAGGATCTTGCCAATATCCTGGCAGATCGATTCAGTGCCAACTTCACCCCCCTCCTCTCACCCCCTAAATGGCCCATCTCAATACTGGAAGATTGCCAAATTCCAGTAATAACAGCCACACAGGTAAAAAACACACTCTCCAAAGCTAAGAATACAGCATCCATGGGACCAGATGACATCCCAGGCTGTGTACTACATGAAGTACAAAATGAACTGGCACCTCACCTAAGTGTCATGTTTAATCATACCCTCACCTCAGTCTTCATGCCACTGAGTGGTGCACAGCTACAGTTATCCCACTCCACAAGGGGGAATCCACCTTGGATCTCGGGAACTACCACCCCATCAGTCTGATGAGCCTGTTCTGCAAGGCCATGGAACTTATAAACAAAGATATTGGCAACCTTCAAACACTGGACCCCACCCAGTATGGATTTGTGAAGGACCGATCTTGTCTCCTGAACTTTATTGACTTCTTCGAATCAGTCTCCAAAGCCGTGGATGAGGGTAAGGCAGTCCACACAGCCTATCTGGACCTCGCCAAGGCCTTTAACACCATCCCCCACTTTGGAATCATAGATAAACTTACTAAGCTGGGCATTAATCCCTACGTCACTCGATGGGTTGCCAACTGGCTTACTGACAGAACCCACACTGTAAAAGTAGCTGACTCCAAATCCAGCTCCAGACAAGTGACAAGTGGAGTACCTCAGGGTTCAGTCCTGGGACCTCTCTTGTTTGGCATCTACTTCTCTGAAGTACAGGCCAACACTAAGGGACTCTGGTTAACAAAGTTCGCAGATGACTGCAAACTGGGAGCCATTATTGAATCCCCAAATGATGTGGATACTCTACAAAAGAGCCTTACAGAAACAGATCTTGGTGCCAGAGCCATGGGCTCAAGTTCAATGCCAAGAAATGTATAGTTATCCCCTTTGGGGAAAAACATGTACCCGTGAATTATCACATTGGTGGCAGTACACTAAACACCAAAAGCGTGATAAGAGACTTAGGGACACAGTTGGACAGTGGTCTCACCTTCAATAACAACATCGCCACAACAGTCAGGAAATCATTCTATGTGGCACACCTCATCTCTAAGGGCTTTTCATCCAGAAAAAAGGAGGTCATTGTCCCACTGTACTCATCCCTCATTAGACCAATTATAGAATACAACACCCCATTTGGTATGTACCTCTCAAGACATCTGCAACAACTAGAAAGGCCACAGAAATAACTCACTAAAAGAATCACAGGCCTAAAGCAGATGCCCTATGCTGTTCACCTTAAAAAACTCCATCTATACTCTGTCGCATATCGTCTACTCAGAGGCGATCTCTGCTTAACATACAAGGCCATGTCAAACCCAGAGCTGTTGGACATGCTACACTTAAAGAAATCCCAATCCCTCAGAGCCACATACTCCAGGGATCTAAATCTTGTCATCACAATAAACAAAACATGCTGGAGGGATAGGTTCCTGACCCAGAGACTCCCCAGACTCTGGAATAGACTGCTCATACATGTCAAGCAGAGCGCCTCTTTGGCCCTCTTCAAAAGGAACCTTGATGATTGGATGGGAGAAAGGAAATTCACCCCGGGGATCACATCATTCATCCTGCTAGACAGGGGTCCAGGGAAGTAAATAGTGTGGGAAGAAATAGCCAGGGAATTGTTATGGCTGGGCTTGTATAGGCCCTAGGGCCGATAGCCTAGTACCAACCTATGAACCCATTTCATATCCTGTACCTTTAAACTTCTTATTCTTTCTTTTACTTCTATCTATTTAGCATCCTTGTTATGTTCCACAGGATCTTCATAAATACTTCTCCAAAATGTATCCATTTCTTCTTTTTGGGTGGTCTTTCAATTCCTTTTACCTTGTTTCCCAATTCTCTATAAAACGTTTTGGGGTCATCAGTAAATTGCTTATTTTGTTCTTTTCCTTTATATTTATCTGTGTATCTTCTACGTTTTTCTGTCTGTGCTGATATTTTTGGTTTAATTTGTGATAGGGCATGATAGTTCCTGATCCATTATAATATTGGGCATTGCTTTTATCACGTCTATCATTCTGAGTATTTTTGTTAATCTGTCGTTCCCTTTTCTATACTCTAACAGTGACACTTCTTGTCTTAACTGCTTTATAGTTTTCTCTATTCGATACTTCCATGATGGTATTCGATTTCTCCCCTTCCTTTCCCTCACTACCCTGAGTTCTTGTGGTAGAACTTTATCAGTTATTAATTTAGCTGCACAGCAATGTATCCTGTTTACTTCTGTTATATTGCATGGATCTCTATGGACAGTCCTAATTACTGTGTTCATTTGTTTTATTAAACTTCTGATTGTTTGGGTTTTATTGACCTTCTAAAGTTTATTTCTTTCATTGACCTTAATATGTCTGTCCATCTCTATTAAATCAAGCAACTCTTGTCTTAGCTCATTGCCTTCCAAAATGAGGGCACATTTCTTGTTTTCTATTTCCTGTTTCCTTCTGGCATTCTCTAGAAAGTTCTATACCATCTTCCTGTGGTGTATTCTCTTCAATTTCATCCTGTGTCATCTGTTGTTCTGCTATATGGGAACTCACTGGCCTATCACTCCTCAACATTGACTGCATCTGAGTTTCCACAGTTTCCTGTTCCTTCTCTTGCTGTCCAGCTTCAAGTGGATGTTTATACTGGTATTCTGTGGAAGGCTCCAAAATATCTTCATATAGCACCTGACCAATTGCTTCCCATTCCACTGCTTTCCCCTTAACTTGGATGTCCATTGCTCTAACCTGTTGTGGTGCTTTCTGAATTAGATGTTCTACACTAAAGCCTTTATTTTACAGGTGCTCCACAACCTCAGTTTCTATTTCTTTAACTTCTCCGTTACTGATCTCCTTTTCTACTTTTCCTCTTTGTTTATAGGTTCACAGGTGTGTACTAGGCTAATGGCCCTGGTGTCTTTACAAGCCTAAGTGCCTTGGCCTGACGTTAGTTCCCAGTGCCTCTATCAAATAGAGCCAGTGGAGTGATCCCCGTGGTGAATTTTCTATTTCCCATCCACTCATCAAGATTTCTCTTAAAGAGGGCCAGTGAGGTGCTCTGCTTGACACGTATGGGAAGTCTATTCCAGAGCATGGGCAGTCTCTGGGTTATGAACCTGTCCCTCCAGTGTGTTCTGTTGATTGTGGTAATGAGGTTGAAGTCTCTGGAGGGTGTGGTGCAGAGGGATTGGGATTTCTTTAGATGCAGCATTTCTAACAGAGCTGGGTCAGACATGGCTTTGTAAGTCAAGCAGAGATTGCCTCTTAGTAGACGATATGAGACAGAGAATAGCTGGAGTTTTTTTGAGTCTGTCCATGTAGGACATGTGTTTAAGGTCTAGGATACTCTAAGTGAGGTACTTTTGTGGCCTTTCCAGCTGTTGCATGTGTCTAGTGAGGTACATGCCAAATGGGGCATTATACTCGATGACGGGCCTAATGAGGGAGGAGTAGAAAGAAATTATGACCTCTTTCTTCCTGGATGCAAAACCCTTGGAATTGAGATGTGCCACATAGAAGGACTTTTTGACCACATGGCAATGTGGTGGTCACAGTAGAGGTTGCTGTCAACCTGTGTCTTCAGATCTCTTATAACACCTTCAGTGTTCAGTGGGCACCCATCGATGTGGTAATTAGTGGGAACTGAGTTTTTCCCAAAGGGGATGATGACGCATTGTTTGGCATTAAGCTTAAGACCATGGTTTCATCACCAGTCATTCATCTCAGTGAGGCCTTTCTGTAGGATGTCTACATCACTTGGGGAGTTAATAATGGCTCCCAGCTTGCAGTCATCTGCAAACTTGGTCTGCTAGAGTCCCTCCGTGTTGGCCTGGACTTCTGAGAAGTAAATGCTAAACAGGAGAGGACCCAGGACAGATCCCTGTGGGACTCCACTCATGACTGGTTAGCAGTCTGACTTGGAGTCCGTTACTTTCACAATGTGGGTTCTATCTGTGAGCCAATTTGCAACCCACCAAGTGATATAGGGGTTGATGCCTAGTTTGGAGAGTTTATCAATAATTCCTGAGTGGGGAATGGTATCAAAGGTCTTGGCCAGATCGAGGTAGGTTGTATGAACTGCCTTTCCCTCATCCACAGCTCTGGTGACTGACTCAAAGAAGTCAACCAGGATGAGCAGGCATGATCTACCTTTCACAAAACCAAATTGCATGGGATCTAGAGTTTGGAGATTCCCTATATCCTTGTTAAATAGGTCCATGATGATGCACTCTATAGCCTTATATATTAGAGTCATCAGGCTAATGGGGCAATAATTCCCAGGGTCTGTAGTCGCTCCCTGTTTATGGCGAGAGATGACTGTAGCAGTGCGCCATTCGGTAGGGACAAAGCCTGAGATGAGGCTGTGACTGAACAGGGCACAGAGATGTGGTATCAGTTCACTTTGTAGTTCATATAGAACACATCTAGGGATATTGTCGGGTCCCATGGATGCTGTATTCTTGGCCTTGTACAATGCAGCTTTAACCTGTGCTGCAGTAATGCTGGATGCCCGGCATTCCTTCGGTATTGTGATTGGTCCTTTGGGGGGGAGAAAGGGGTAAAGTCGGCACTGAATCTGTCGGCTAGTATGTTGGCAATATCTGTTTGCTCAGTATAGGAGGTACCATTATGCAGTAACTCAGAGCAAACCTGGGTATTGCTGTGGAGATTCTTAATATAACTACAGAAGGCTTTGTGGTTGTTTTTAGTGTCTGCTGCAATTCTGTTTTCATAGCTGGCTTTAGAGATTTTGATGAGGGGGGTCTCAATTTTTTGTTGAGGCTAATAAGGGAGTTTTTCCAGTCTTGGGACTTCACCTTTTTCTGCAACAGTTTCTTCTTTCTGTTGTAGAGTTTATTAATAGCAGGGGACCACCATATTGGCTTCCTTTTTTTGGAGGAGAGCGTCTTGGTTCTGTTGGGTATGGCTAGTTCCATGCATTTATGTACATGTTTGTACAGTGCTATTTTCCATTGAAATGGGTGCCGTGAAGTTAGTCACCTCTGTTTTCAGGAGCCCAAAGTCATCTTTGGAAATTTTTTTCATGGTGGTTACCTTTGTGGGGGGTATGGGTGAGATGTGGATTTCCATGGTGATTAGTTTGTGGTCGGATCTTACCAGGGAGGAATTGACTACTGGTGTAGAGCAATGGTTGCCCATGTTAGTAATAACCAGGTCAAGAATATTGCTTCATCTAGTGGGGGTAAGAATGAGCTGATCCAGGGCATTGGAAGTGATGAATTCTAGGAAGCGTTGGGCCAGTGTATTGGTGCATGAGTAGTTTTACTAGTTGATGGAGGTGTAGTTGAAGTCACCTAGCATGAGAATGTTGGGTTGGACCCTAATTGTTTCTAGAGTGCTTAGGAACATGGAGTGTCTTGGGACATGGTTGGGGATCTATAGCAGGCTACAACCTGAATCGCCATCTTACCCAATGTTAGTTGTACCTGAAGTATCTCAGATGCATTATACTGGGCTATTAGTCTGGAGATGAGCATATCCTTTATGAATATGGAGACATCACCGCCTTTGGAGCTTCAGTCCATGTTCTGGGACTGAAAGGTGGAATGAGTTATAACCTGGTAGCACAGGGGTGCTTTCTGCTGCTTTAAACCTGGACTCCGTTACAGCACAAATGTCGATGTCTTCCATTTTGAGGAGTGCTTTGAGCAAGTGCATCTTGAGATTTAGACTTCTAGCATTGTGTAGCATAACCCTCAGATTGCATTTATTTATAGCTGTTATGGTGGTAATTTGGTCTTTGGAGCATCGCCTAAAAAAAGGCATGATAGAGGTGGCAACAGCCTTAGTCAGTATCTGGAAACCCAGGGGTGACAGATGCAGGCCATCTCTGGCAAAGCATCAAGGTCTGTCAATCATGTCATCCCAAGCAGACAGATAATGGATCCCCTTAGAATGACACCAGAAATGTAGCTAAGTGTTGGTCAGTTATTTTCTGCTTGTACTTTGGTATCATTCTGGGTGCAGCAGGATGCTGCTCAGGGCTAGGGTCATACCTGCCTGGGCCACATAATCCAAGAGCTCCTCCATGTCTCTTTTCATGTAGTCCAGGGAGGTGCATCTCAGGTCATTCACACCCACATGGACAGTGACAGAGTCATACTTGCACTTGTTGTGGAGTGACCTGAGTGCATGTGTTATGTGTAGATTCTGGCACCTGATAGACAGCTGACTGTTACCTTCTCCTTATTCAATCTAGTGAGTGTGACATCAGTGTGCCTCATTATTGAGTCACCTGTGATTGCACTATTGGGCAAGCTTTTTTGCCTTAGGGGCTTAGGTTGAGGGACATACTGTGTAGGTGAGCTGTGTGTCTTGTGGTTTGTGCTGTGTTGTGGTGGTCGAGTGCTTTTCTGTCTTGGAGGTCTCTGCTGTTTGGGTAGATTTCTATTGAGACCCTCCACGAAGGTGAGTGTGCGGTTTCTGTTTTTATGTGAGAGCTGTGATGGTGGGTGTTTTGGAGGGCTATGTATTGCATGTGGTGTGGTGCAGGTGTTGACCTTGTCCTCTTGACTAGCTATTCTGGCCTTGGCTTGAGAGTGCATGGCTGTCAATTTGGATATATAAGCGCATCTCTCACAAGTCTGAGTGTTGAGAGGTAAAAGGAGAGGGTAGTCTGTGTACATGAAGTAGTTGCTACACTGCCTCAGAATGCCCACGTTCACCAGGTTAACAGGAGAAAGTGCAGGGAATTGACCTTTAGACATGCCAGAAGAGATGGTCATTATTACTAAGTACGGGAGCTGTTGCCTTATATATTCCTTTTACAGGAAAAATGTCACTTTAGGTGCCTGAGTCTGTACAGAGCACTGCTAAAGGCTTGAGGAGAAACTAATACATAGACCCTGACAATTTAAGGATGAAGTATTTAGGAACATATTCTTATTCTTAGTTTTTGTATTCTAAAGTTTTCCATGTCAGGATTCCTTTGTCTGTATTTTTCTTCAAATATCTTTGGTGCTGCTCTTTTTGTATCGATAAGTTGTGCTTTCTCCTTTGCATATATATCACACCATATTCAATCTTTTTTTCCCATGTCCGTATTTCCTCTTTAGATGTCTCCTGATCTTCCTGTTTCTCCTTACTTTGGGGATTCACTCCATCATGCTGTGATGTAACCTGTGTTAGACCTTCTGCATTAAATCCTTCACTTCGCAGGCCCTCCGTAACTTCACCTTCTGTTTTAACTTCTACTTTACTAATCTTCTTTTCTACATCCCCTCTTTATGGTATTATTTGTTATTTAAAATTTTGTATATCTGTATGCCTTTGCCTGTATTTCTCTTCAAATATCTTTGGGGTTGCCTTTTTTGTATAGATTAATTTGGCTTTTTCCTTTCATAAATATAGCACCATATCAAATCTCTCTTTCTTTCCCATGTCTATATTTCTTTTTTATACATTTCAAACATTTCTAGGTTTTGTTGTTTATATTTTTGCACTTCCTCAGATCCTTCTTTTTTCCAAACAGATCAAAGTTTCTTGGTCTATATAATGTTTTCCACAAATCTGTTGTACTATTGAACACAAATTTTTATTTGAAGCTTCCAACAGTTTTTCTTGTGGAAATATTTTTCTTTCCTGTAATTTCTCTGTTAATGTTTTTGTATAGCTTATGTCTCGAAATTCTACGCTTTTTGCATAATAGTGACAATACATAATTTCTTTCTCAACCTCAATAGTCCTCTTTGTCATCTATATGGCTCTTTTTTGACCTATCAATTTTTGTGATTTTTGTGGACTGCTACTTCCTTCAACAACAGGGGTGGGTGGGGGATGCATCTTCCCCCTAGGCTAGGCCTGGCCTGGCCCTATTGTAGGAATGTTTAAATATTTTGAGGATTCTACACAATTTTTTCCGGTCCTGGTAACAGTGTGCCTACCAATATTGGGCACTTTTTTATCCTGGACCTTGTGCACACAGCCATCTTTTTAAATTTTTGATCTACATCTGCCCATGATATATGCTATATAAAATACAGTGACTATATCAGTATCATATTGGTGAGATTTTGTGAAAAACAGGGTCCACCTCATGAAGGTACTCACCAAGACTTTAAGATGAATTAAATTTCAGCAACACTAGTCTCCTTTGCTTGCTGACTTCTCATCTCTCCATGCGGACCCCAATTCTCCAATTTCTCCGGATGCCTGACTTTTAAATACCAGTCAGAAGTGGGAAGCCTTGTAAGTCAAGAGATACCTAATGTTTATGAGGTTGGTAATTTCCATACTTTGATTTTTGTAATTAGAACTCCTTCAACTCTTATCAGAAGTAATACAATCAGAATGTTCTTTTTTGTAAAGTCCCTGAGGGGCCCTTTACCATGAAACTCCTGTCACACATGGTAAGTTTATATTCTTATGACCTGCAAGGAGTCTTCACTTCTGTGTACTTTCATGTGTTACAAAACTTACCCAAAGTCACACATTTATATTCTCTCCACTATTGATTTGCATTGCTATGACATATCCATTCAGCTTAAAATAGAACTCTATAACTACACCGTTAATGCTGGTTCATTTCTCCAAATGGTTAGTTTGGTTAAATGGTTAACTGACCACATTTTTGAATTAGGGTACATAAAATTAGTACTGTTTCAGTAACTAGGGTACATACAATTAGTACTGTTTCAGTAACTAGGGTACATACAATTAGTACTGTTTCAGTAACTAGGGTACATACAATTAGTACTGTTTCAGTAACTAGGGTACATACAATTAGTACTGTTTCAGTAACTAGGGTACATACAATTAGTACTGTTTCAGTAACTAAGGTACATACAATTAGTACTGTTTCAGTAACTAGGGTACATACAATTAGTACTGTTTCAGTAACTAGGGTACATACAATTAGTACTGTTTCAGTAACTAGGGTACATACAATTAGTACTGTTTCAGTAACTAGGGTACATACAATTAGTACTGTTTCAGTAACTAGGGTACATACAATTAGTACTGTTTCAGTATTTGTTAAGACTGAAAGTGTGACAAGAGCAAGCAAAACAATTTTATTTATTTTTATTTATTCAACATTTGTTTAATGGGGAGGTCCGACTGGAGTGATCATCTATTTTCAGCAGACATTCAGGAAGAAAAGCTCCAAGTACAATTAAATACTAATTTGCACTTTACATAGAAGCATAAAAACAGAGAAACAGCAGAGCATTGATCTAGCTACAACAGAACAATAATATTTAAAGCATCAGAGTAGGTATGGACTAATATAATGGGGCCCATGCACAAAAAAAGTCATGAGTAATACATTTTCTCACACATAATATAAGAGTAGAGCTAGCAACTGATTGTTATACATAAAAATATTATCCATATGTAGAAGTGCACCTTTGTTAGGTAAATCGGGGGTAGGAATAGAGATGAACAGTGTAAGAGAGAGAAAAAGGTAGATGCAAGAGTGAGTCAAAGGAATGAGGGTATGATATGGTCATTCAGGTGCTATGCATGAATGAGGGTGTGGTATGGTCAGCCAGGTGCCATGCATGAACAAAGGAATGGAATGGTCAGCCAGGTGCTACGCATGAACGAGGGTATGTTATGGTCAGCCAGGTGCTATACATAAGTGAGGGTGTGGGATGGTCATCCAGGTGCCATGCATGAATGAGGGTATGGTATGATCAACCAGGTGCTATGCATGAATGAGGTTGTGGAATTGTCAGCCAGGTGCTATGCATGAATGAGGTTGTGGGATAGTTAGCCAGGTGCTATGCATGAATGAGGGTGTGGGATGGTCAACCAGGTGCTATACATGAACATGGGTATGGTATGGTCAGCCAAGTGCTATGCATGAATGAGGGTATGGTCAGCCAGGTGCTATGTATGAATGAGGGTATGGTATGGTCAGCCAGGTGCTATGCATGAACAAGGATATGGTATGGTCAGCCAAGTGCTATGCATGAACGAGGGTATGGTATGGTCAGCCAAGTGCTATGCATGAATGAGGGTATGGTATGGTCAGCCAGGTGCTATGCATGAATGAGGGTATGGTATAGTCAGCCAGGTGCTATGCATGAATGAGGGTATGGTATGGTCAACCAGATGCTATGCAGTGGCAGAGCCAGTTGTTGGATGGGTGTTCTTTGAGAAGATGTTTAAACTTGGATGGGTTTGTGGTGCTTATGATTTCCTAAGGGATAGTATTCCATATTTTGGCTATTTGATTAGAGTATAGACAGTGTCCAAAGCTGTTTAATTTGGTGACTTTCAACAGGAATTTGTTAGATATTCTCAGTGTTCAATTATTGGATTAGGGTTGTACCAGATTTTGTAGAGCTGGGCATTTATTGGGTTGGTATATAATGGTATGGGCAGTTGTTATTTGATTGAGTGATAGCAGATTGGGTATTTCTAGCCATTTTAGTTGGTGGAGAGAAGCACAGCTGTGGGATCTGTAAGTGGATTTTGAGGCGAATTTGGCTATTTTGTTGTAACAGGCCTCAAATTTAGTTGTCTATTTTTTTTAGATTTGTGAGGACAGGTGAGGCATAGAGTATGGTGGACAGTAGGTGAGCCCTTGTAATGGATTGTCTGGTGGTATTGGGAATGGCTTCATTCTGAAGAGTGATCCTAGTTTTATGTGGACCTTCCTGATGACACATGCTAGATGTTTGTCAAATCTGAGGCTGTTATAGATGGTGACACCAAGCAGTTTGGTGCGTGAGGCTGGTCCAATTTTGGTTTTGTTTGATGAGTAGATGAGGAAAGGGGAAGTGTGGTCAACACAACAGATTTGTTATTAGAGAAGATCATTAGTTTAGTTTTGTTTGACTTGAGAATATGCTGATAGAAAGATATAATTCAATAGCTGTGAAAGATTTTTGGGTTATATCCCGGAGTTGTGAGAGTGAGGGTGCAGCACAGATGAGAGGGGAATCGTCTGCATATTAAACTATGGTGGTGAGATTAGTAGTGGTGCAGAGTTTGTTGGTAAATATAGCAAAGAGGCCTGGTTCTAGTGTTGAGCCTTGTGGTACATCAACAGTGACAGCTAATAGAGAGGAGAGATCCTTTTGTCACTTAACAGCTTGTTGGTGATCAGACAGGAAGTTGGGAAACCATGATATGGCTGTTTATTTATTTTTTTGTTAGGTTAAGGGATGAGAGCTCTTTGAGAAGAATTTGGTGGGAAACAGTTTCAAAATCTTTGGACATATCTAAGAAGATAGAGGAAACAAGCTGCATGTTATTTCTGAGTTTGTTTATTGTATTAATGAAACTTATTAGGGGGGGTTTGGTGCTGTGTCTGGGATAGAATCCATGTTGGGAGTTGGTTAGTAGGTTGTTACATAGTATGTAGTTTATAAGTTGTCAGATGTATGCATTTTTCTAGAATTTTGTAAAGTGGAGATAAAATGGCAACAGGTCTATATATTGATGGACAGTTCTGCTGAGGTACCAAATTTGTGCAAAGGGATGAGATAGGAAATTTTCCAGAGTTTAGGGATATATTGCTTATTAGTAGATCGGTTGATTAAAAGAGAAAGATGGGGTATGAGATAGCATCTGCTGCTAACTTAAGATATTCAGTGGCAGTTGATCTGTGGTGAGGGATGTGGGCTTCAGTTTGTTTAGCAATTTTTTTAAGATGCTTGTTTGGGTAGGTTTAAAGGTGAAATAATTGTGAATTGCATCTGTTCCTGCAGGAGTAAACAGGGGTATACTATCATTAATTTTCACTAAGGATAGTCTGGAGTTGATAAAGTAAGAGTTACATTGGATTGATATGCTTTCTGTGGTGTTAGTAGTGGTAGGGTTTGGAGTTTGGGGTTGTTCAGGTTGTAATCATTGTTTGATAGAACCACAGAATTTTGGTGTATTATTTTTGGTGGTGTTGCTGCATCATTTGTCAGACTTCATATATTTTATTTTATTTATTTATTAGTTGTTGGTAATTGTCAATGGGGGCTTGTTTTCTGTTGTTCTGATACTGGGACCCATCTTTATTTTTATTTATTTATTTATTTATCTTTAACATTTATTTACTGGGAATGTCCAACTGGAACAAAGCCCATTTTCAGCAGGGACCTGGGGAGGAATGCTCCAAATGCATGTCTTTGGAGTGTGGGAGGAAACTACAGCACCCGGAGAAAACCCACATGAATGCAGGGAAGACATGCAGACTCCAAACAGAAGGCATCCCAGCCAAGAAACACAGAACTTCTTGCTGTGAGGTGACAATGCTAACTGCTACACCACTGCACCACCCTTAGTAATTGTTTGGTGTCCCTTGTTAGGCATGGTAATTATTTGTCTGGAATTTATTCCTGCTGCAACTCATACAATGTTCCCAGTACTGATGACATGTTTTATTTGCTTTAATTTGTAACGTGTACAGTACAGATCCAAGTGGATCTTTTCAAGGAAAAAGATGACAGTAGGTAAAACCACTAGAATCAGAGTTTATTTTACTTGATAAAATAAACGTAGAAGGTAATATTTACAGATGATAACAAATGATGTCATTTTGCAAGCTATCTCAGCAGTAATATTTGAGATATTATTTTGAGAAGACTCTTAGTGAGACAGTGTGTTCTGCATTCTGTCTACGGCCTGACAACTAGAAGATCGAGTCACCACATCTGCCTTGCTCTATTAGTAAGTTCTTAAGTTATAGTGATTTTCTTAGATACAGTCAATAATATAGTAAAGTTTAGTTTAGATGTTTTTCTTTCTTTATTTGAGGCTGTCCTGCAATGTTGTTTTAAATATTTAGTGTGGTTTTGAACTCTGATGTCACTGTGAATACATATTTAGTATTGTCTTGTTCTTTTAGTATTTACTATTAAATATATTTAAACCTTTTATTGTGGCTGATCTGTGTAGACATATTTAAGTTTTGAGAATACTTCCATATTTATTTGGTGACACTGTGTGGGCCACTCATAATAGCCTTGCTCTTGGTCAAACTACCATTTCTGTTAATATTAATATTACACAGTAAAACTGGACACCCTTTGTTAAGGGCCTTAAAGTAGTTGATAAGGAGTTGACTGGTGGCAGTGGTAACTACCTTATAGTCTGGACAGAAGGGGCTATAGCTAGTAAACCTGTGCCAGCTTTTCCCAGGTGCATGTGTGTGTAAATTAAACCTCAAAGAGTATGTGTATCAGCTGCTTGGGCCGGAATATGAAGCACTGGTTAGACAGAGAGGGTGATGGAGGTCTTGGCTTGGTCACGCAGCTGAGATCGTAACTCTATAGTTGTGCCACTGGGGATTCTTACTGGGGACCTGGAAGAAGAGGAAGAAACCAGATGTGTACTGACTGTGGTCTTGTGTGCTCTTAAGGGAAACTGCAATTGATGTAGAGAGCTGCATCTAGAAATTACTGCAGCCTTAGCCACAACTGCATCACAGACCAGCAACCATGAAGACAACCAGACTGGCCTTGGGGATGTACAACTCTCAGAAAATGGGCAGTTCAACTTTGCCTCAGAGGACTTAAAAATCCATATGGAGTTAAAGAGACTTGAACTGGAGGCCAAACCATTGGAACTAGAATCAGCAGAAACAAATGGAATTAGAAGCAGCAGAGGGATACTGAGATGTCAGGAAGCCTAAGAAAATGAGAGGCAGGGGCAACATGAAAAGGAAATGCTGACTCTTCACCAGGGTCATGGATGTAATGGGGAATTGAATAACCAAACCCCAGAAGCAATAAAGGTCAGCAAATTTCTTCCACAATTTACAGAGGATGAATAATTTTGATAGATTTATTCATATGTTTGAAAGGGTTTGTAAGCAGTATAATGTTGACCAAGGGCTCTGGGTATGGTTCCTGACCCCCTTACTCCATGGTAAAGCTGTAACTGCTATTCCTAAATTGTCTGATACTGATTGCTTAAATTAAAATACAGTTAAAAAATTGTTTATTAGAGTGTTTTAAGTTAACACCTGAAGCTTATAGCAAAAAGTTTTATGAGCACTGGCTCAAGTTAGATGAAAGTGTGTGTAAATATATTGCCAAATTAAGCACTTATTTTCAAAGGTGGGTGAGTAGGTGTCACCACTTTTGAAGAGGTGGCAGACCTTTTGGTGAGGGAAAGTACAGTTGTGTACACTTACCATAAATGTAGATGTTCGAGTGTCTTCACTGCTGCAGTCATTACCTGTGGGTTATCCCTGCTGTGGCAGCCCTTGGCCAGCCTAAATACCAAAGTCCAAGTATTTCTGTGTCACCTGCTGACACTTGCAGACTTATGTCAGGCCGTCAGTGCTATAAAAGAAGGCAGCCGGCACCATAACATCAGTTTTTCTTGCCTCAACCAGTCAGGAACCCCATAAATATGGTACAGAAGTTCTGGTGGCAAAATACCACCAATAGCAACTTATGTCTCCCTAAGAAAAGAAGATATAAGGGGGAAAGAGGGTAGGAAACCAGGACTGCAACAGTTAAGGCACTCAAACATCTACATTTATGGTAAGTGTACGCAACTCTACTATGTTCTTCATGTTTCACTGTTGCAGTCATCACCTATGGGTGGATTCCCAAAGCTGAGGAAGGAGTGGAGGTTTAACAAGAGACCTAGGTGTTGGTCAGCATGCCCTGCAGAGCTGCAGAGACAAACACTACACTGGTCTTAGAAATAAGAGGTAGGTGATGATGCTTGGTAAAGGTATGGACAGAAGTCCAGGTGGTAGCTTCCAGGATGTCCCTGGTGGGAACTCCTCTGAGAAATGCTGTGGAAGAGGAGGCTGCCATAGTGGAATGGGTTCTAATACACTTAGAGGGTGGCTTTCCATGCAGTTTGTAGCAGAAATGGTTACAGTGAGCTATCCATTTGGAAATGATTTGCTTGGAGATTGCTTTCCCCTCTGCCTCTGGGGCAAAAAGTACAATTTTGTACACTTACCATAAATGTAGATGTTCAAGTGTATTCACTGTTGCAGTCATTACATTTGGGTTATCTGCTTGCAATAGCCCTCAGTCGGCCTGATTAACAAAGTATTGGGTCCTGCGAAAGTTGCTGTCCCTTCTTCCATGATGTCAGGTCATCAGGGGTATAAAACATGCAGTCAACACCATTACATCAGTTTTCTTACCCCAGATGTCAGGTGCCCCCCTAATGGGAAGCAATTAAATCTATAATGCAAGGATATACATCCAACAAAAAAGCAAATACACCAAAAAGCATTTTGAGCATAGTAAGTGAGAGTAGAGGTATAGCCAAAAGAAGAAAGGGGGCTGGTGGGAGGGTAACCAGGATTGCAACAGTGAATACACTCTAACATCTACATTTATGGTAAGTGTACACAACTGTACTATGTTCTTCGTGTTTCACTGTTGCAGTCATTACATTTGGGTAGATTCCCAAAGCTAAGGTTGGGTGGAGGAATTTAAATACAATTAGGACCAGATATAAAGGCCCTGCAAGACTGCAGAGGCAAAACCAGCTCTGGTTAGAGAAAATTGGCAAATGGTAATGCCTGGTGAAAGTATGTACAGAACTCCAGGTAGCAGCTTCTAGGATGTCCCTTGTAGGGACGCCCCTGAGAAAGGCTGTAGAGGTAGATGCAGCCCTGGTTGAATGGGTCTGATGCCCTGTGGAATAGGTTTTCCATGGTGCTTATAGCAGAAATGTATGCAGTGGTCTATCCATTTTGAAATGGTCTGCTTTGAAATAGCTTTCCCCTCTGTCCCTGCAGCAAATGCCACCAGCAGCTGTTCATATTTCCTTTGAGGTTTAGTCCTGTCCAAGTAGAATCTAAGTTGTCTGTACACATCTAAGGACTACAGTATCTGTTCCTCTTTGTTCTGTGGGTTAGGAAAGAAGGTAGGCAAATGAATGGACTGATTAAGAGCCACACTGGATATCACCTTGGGCATGAAGGAGGGATTGGTTCTGAGGGACACCCTGTCCACATGAAAGATAATAAAAGGCTCCACTGCCATAAGGGCCTGTAATTCAGATACCCCTCTTGCAGAAGTGATTGCTAAAAGGAAAGCTGTTTTTCAGCAAAGGAATTATATTTTTATTTACTTATTTATTTAAATCTGTTGACCAGGAGTGTCCGACTGGACGTAGGTCCATTTTCAGCAGAGGCCCGGGGAAAAAAGCTCCACAGTTAAAATAAACAGACAGTAGTTACGTTGGATTACATAGCGATTAACAATTTAACATAGCAATTACTTACGGCATATTTACAGATGAAGAACATAGTACATCAGTAGACAACTAGAATCTTTATCTGTGAAGTACATTAACAGACATTAACAAATGTTACAATGAGAAGTTCCTGTTGTATAATAAGTACTAGGCTTATGAGCATCTGAGCTTGCTATAATCAAGGTAGGTAGTGGAGTGGAAAGAAAGGTAGTGGTTGGATGGGGTGGATGATATTAGAGTGGGAGTTGCAAGGGCATAGCCAGCATGTTGTTAGGTGCGCTTTTAGTAAAGTTTTGAAGTGGGTGCATGATGGTACGGAGGTAATTGTGGGTGGAAGGGAGTTCCATAATTTGGCTATGGTGCAAGAGAATAGTGCTTCACCAGCAGAGTTATTGGCTTTAGTGATCTCCAAGTGATTTTTGTTGCTGGATCTTAGTGGTCTGGTGGTGCGATAGGGTTGGAGTAGGTTTAAATCTGCAGTAGCAGCTAGCTCGAAAGGAGGAAGAGTGAGTGTCTCCTAGACAAATTTAAGGTCCCAGGCAGGAATTGGCACTCTCCTGGGTGGCCTTAAATATTTGGCCCCTCTAAGGAATTGCTTGAGCAGTGGGTGACAGAAGAGGCAAGGCTCTGTGCTATAATGAGCTGAAATGGCTGAGGCATGGATTTTGATGGAGGAAAAGGACAAGCCCTTATGAAGCATCTCAGTCAAATATTGAAGAATCTGAGGTAAATTGGGCACTGCTGCACTCACCCCTTGAGATTGGTTCCAAGTAGAAAATCTTTTCCATTTTGCAGCATAAGATTTTCTAGTACTAGGCCTCCTAGCCTCTAAAATGATATCCATGACTGATTTTCTGAGGGGTGGTAAAGGAGAGATTAGGTAATTAGCCAAGCTGCTAGGTTCAGGGTTTGCAGCTGAGGGTACAGAATCTGGTTCTCCCGCTGAGAGAACAGGGAAGGAGTCTGAGGCAGGTGCCATGGGGCCAAGCATGACACACTGCGCAGGAGGAGGTACCTGTGTTGTCGTGGCCAGTCTGGTGCAATTAAGATTGTCCTTGGCTTGTCCTGTTTGATCTTTAGTAGTACTTTCCAGAGTAGAGGCAGAGGAGGAAAGGCATAAACTGATAGGTTTTTCCAGCTGAAGGACAGAGCATACACTTTCCAAGCTAGTTTGTAGGGAATCCTTGTGCAAAATATGTCCAATTGATGGTTCAGGGGGGGAGGCAAACAGGTCTATATCTGGGCTCCTCCATTTGCTTGTCAATATGTTGAAAATCCTTGGTTCCAGTTTCCACTCATGTGGGTCCATAAGGTTTCTGCTTAGTCCATCTGCCAGTTTACTTAGTTTTCCTGGCAGGAATTGAGCTTATAGATTCACTTGGTAGCTCAAGGCTGTGTTTCACAATGCCATGGCTAGTCTGCAGAGGGGGTAAGAATGGGTACCCCCCCCTGCTTGTTTATGTACCACATGACCGTGGTGTTGTCTGTCTTTACCAATAGTTGTCCTGGAGGAATGTGGTCCTTGAAGGCTGTCAGAGCATTCTGTACAGCTAAAATTTCCTTTTGATTTATGTGTAGGTGCATTTGACTTGGGTTCCATTTGCCCTGAATGCACTTCCCTGCCAGGTGAGCCCCCATGCATAGTCTGATGCATCTGTTGTCAAGGTTTGGGTGGCAGGGGGTAGTGTGAATGGTAGTCCCTTGTTTTCGTGGCAGGACTCTGCCCACCAAAGGAACTCTAGGCATAGGCAAGGTATGATAGGAATCATTGCTTCTAGATCCTCAGAATGTTGACACCATAGGCTTTTGAGATACCATTGCAGTTTCCTCATATGCAGTCTTGCATATGGAATTAGAAGAATGCAGGAGGCCATGAACCCCAAGGCTTGCAGTATTTGCCTTGCAGATAACTGGGCTTTTGTGGCCACTTGTTTGAAGTAGGTTGTCAAAAGAATCAGTTTCTCTGGTGTGAGGAAAGCCATCTGGGAAGTTGTATTCAAGCTTGCTCCCAGGAATATAATTTGTTGACAGGGTACCACGTGTGATTTCTTTTCATTTATGGTGTACCTCAGACAAGTCAGTACCCTTTGAACAAAGGCCAGATGATTCAAAAGTATGTCCTGGCTTTTTGCCTGAAGTAGACAATCGTCCAGGTACGGGTATATCTGAATATTTCTTTGCCTGCAAAATGCAATGACTGGAGCTAGGCACTTTGTGAATACCCTGGGCACAGTAGATAAGCCAAAGGGCAGTGCAGGGAACTGATGATGCATGCAGCCTGCTTTGAAGCATAGGTATCTTCTGCAAGACTCCCTGATGTGCAGGTTTGCTTCTTTTAAGTCTAGTGCTGCCAACCATGCATCTTTGTCTAGCATAGGAAGCAGCTGGTGAAGAGTCAGCATCTTGAATTTTGGAATCACCAGAAAGGTATTTAGAGTAGAAAGGTCCAGGATAGGATGCCATGTATTGCCTTTTCTGGGTACCAGAAAAAGTCTCGAATAGAAACCTTGTCCCTTTTCCTCTTCTGGTACCAACTGAATAGCTCCCATGCTTAAGAGAGAGAGAGACTACTTGATTTTGGGCCTCTGCCCACTGATTTGGGGGTAGATCTGGCCACCCGCTTGGTGTTGGTAAAGTGTGGAAGTGAAATCTGTATCCTTGGGACACTATATTTAAAACCCATTTGTCCTGGGTAATGAGTTCCCAGTTTTTGGCCTGCAGACCAATCTTTCCACCTAAAGAAGCATTCAGTTGGGAAGTGCTTGGAAATTTTAAAAGCAAGTCATTGAGACAGTTTTCCATAGGGGGAGTCTTACTACTCCCTGATTTGGTTTGGAATCCCCCCACTGTTTAGTCTTGTGTATTCCCTGGGACTGAAACCTGGGGTTTCTGCTGTCTGGGTTTGGTTTGAGAAGACCTGGAAGAAGCTGGAAAGGACGAATTCTTAGAGGGCCAGTGCCTACTAAATCTAGGAGGCTGCACTTGTAAGAAATCTTTAACAGTTTGCATAGATATAGCTTTATCTTCCATCTTTTTAAGAACTTCCTCAGCCTTGTTGCCAAACAGGCGGTCCTAATTTAATGGAGCATCCAACAATTTAGCTTTAACATGATCAGGCAAAGATTGCTCCTTAAGCCAAGCATGCCTTCTAAGCACAGACCCAGTAACAGCAGCCCTGCAAGAGGCCTCTAATGAATCAAATCCACATTGCAAAGTATGTTTTCCAACCTGTTCAGCAGAATGCATTAAATCCTGTGATTCTTTATTTTCCACACAGTCAGGAATCAACATCATTTTATGTTTAAGCAATCCAATAACATGTTGCTGATACTTTAACATATGAAACTGGCAGTTTAAAGCCCTCATGACCAAGGTTGCAGAAGGGTAGGGTTTTTAGCAGTAGAAGCCTTAATGCCCTTGGGCCCCTGTGAAATAGTCTCTGGATCTGCAATAGGATTTTTAGAAAGGAACTTGTGTGAGTCAGGGACCCTGTAATATCTGTCAGGTTTTCTGTTGGCAGGATGCAAGGAATCAGGGGCCAAACTAGATTCTGAAAAAGCATCATCAACAATGTCTAGTACAGGAGGAATAGCTAAAGGCCTATGCTGAGGCAGGAGTAAGAATTCCCTAAGCCTCTTTTTTGAATCAGAAAAATCCTGGCTTTCCCAGTGGAAATGCTCCCTTAGAGTATGTAAGGTTTCACCAAAAGAAAAATCCTCTGGAGGGGAAGCAGAGGGAATAGAGTCTTCTGCATCAGAATCCTCATAAGTAGATATACAAATCCAGATCATCAGAAGAATCAGAAAAAACAGAATCCTGGTCAAAAGATTCATAAACAACTTTAGTCCTAGGTCTCTTAGAAGGGGGGGGGGGTGGCTTCCCCTGATTAGAGTTATTAGATCTTCAGCCATTCTTATCATTTGCTTTTTAGGCATAGAGGCCTGAAGATGTGGCCTGGGCATTGGTTTTTTAGGCATGGTTCGAGATTTAGGCCTAAGTGAAGAAGGAGGCATTGGTTTAATTTGCAAGTCCGTAGGCCTGAATACACCGTCAGAAGCCAATGCCTGCACAACGGCTCCGGACCCATCCAAGGTAGAGACATCCGCGGGTTCCATAGTTGAAGCATCTCACAGCATATCGGACTTTGAATGGGTCTCAGTAGAGGCCTGCAAATCAGAAGTAGCAGGTATCAGGGGCTGCAAAAGCACCTCACTGAGTACCGGCGAACTGGCGACTGGCTTAGGAGAAGCGTCGTTGGCAGTTTCGGACCTTGGTGGCCTGTCTCTGTGTTTATCTTTGCATTTTTTTGGAATCCCTGTAGTCGGATGGCTAACCAATGACATTTCTGGATAATTAAACCGAGAACCGAAATATTTAGAGGTGAAAATATACCAACGATGGATAGTGCACTGATTAAATAAAGCACAAAACCGACAGCAAGGTACATCGTGGTCAGGACCTAGGCAAGGAACACAGTACGAATGAAAATCTTTATAAGGTATTTGATTTCCACAAGTAATGCAATTATTAACTTTTACTGACATCAGTAAGGAGCAAGAAAAAGTTTCCCCACCGACGTACTTAGCTTTAGTTGAAGACTTCAATTCTGAAACTCGAAATCGAAAATTTCAGGAGTCGGCCGACCAGCACTTGCGAACTGCTTCTGCTTCGGGCACCGCACGGCAAGAAAGACTGATGTAATGGTGTCGGCTACATGTTTTATACCCCTGATGACCTGACATCATGTAAGAAGGGACAGCAACCGACAGAGGACTCAAGACTTTGTTAATCAGGCCGACTGAGGGCTACTGGAAGCAGATAACCCAAATGTAACGTCTGCAACAGTGAAACATGAAGAACATCTGACCAGAAGTTGATCTGTTTTCCTGAAGGGTTTTGTATGGTCCAGATAGTATCTGAGCTGTCTGTGCACGTCCAGAGGGTGCAGAATTATTTCCCCCTTATTTTATTGGTTAGGAAAGAAGGTGAGTAGATATACAGCTTGGTTGAAAGTCATGTTAGATACCACCTTGGGCATAAATGAGGGGTTAGTCCTTAGGGAGACCTGGTCTGCAAGGAAGATGATAAAGGGCTAAACTGTAGGTCAGAAACCCTTCTAGCTGAGGTAATAGGAGAAAAACAGTCTTCCATGAGAGAAATCTTAGCTCTGCTGAGGCAGCAGGTTCAAAGGGTGGTAAAGTAAGTTTTTCCAACACATAATTAAGGTCCCAGGCTGGAGTGGGAGGCCTCCTGGAGGTCTTAGATCAGAAGCCCCTCTGAGGAATTGTTTGATCAAAGGATGAGAGAACAGGGGCTGTTCTGTATCAAAATGAGTTGAATGGCTGAGGCATGGATTTTAATAGAGGAGAAGGAGAGGCCACTGTTAAGTAGCTCTGACAGGTAGTCCAGGATAAGAGGAATGGAAGGTTGTGAAGTATTGCCCCCCTCTGGACTGAGTCCAAGTACAGAATCTTTTTCATTTTCCTGCATAAGATTTTCTGGTTCTGGGCTTTCTGGCCTCTAAGATAATGTCCAGGACCTATTTGCTTAACAGTGGTGTTTTGTTTGCTTTGAAAGTATTAGCCATGGTGACAGCTTGAGGGTCTGTAATCTGGTTGCAGCATTCACCCCTGGTTATGAGGTTTGGGATCAGGGGGAGCTGTCTGGGAGGCTGTAAAGACAGGCTGTGAAGTAAGGGGTACCAGTGCTGTGTGGGCCAATCTGGAGCAATGACGATGGTCCGGGGTTTCTCTTCCCTTATTTTGATCAGTACATTGGGAATAAGAGGCAGAGGAGGGAATGCATAAACAAAGAGATTGTTCCAGGGAAAGGTCAAGGCATTCACCTTCCACACCAGGTTGTGGTATTCCCTGGTACAGAATTGTTTGAGCTGATGGTTGAAATGCGATGCAGAGAGATCAACCTCTGGGGTCCCCCACTCCTGAGAGATCTGTAAAAAGGTTTTTCTGTGGATCTGCCATCCGTGGGGGTCCAACACTTTTCTGCTTAAGTGGTCTGCCAGGGTGTTGTAAATTCCTGGCAAGTACTGGGCTATCGGGTGAAGTCCCATGGAAGAGGCTGTCAGACAGAGGTTCATGGCTAGCCTGCACAGAGGGTAAGATTGGGTCCCTGCCTGTTTGTTGATGTACCACATTACTGTGGTGTTGTCTGTTTTGATTAGGAGAACCCCTGGCTTGGGATGGGGTTTGAAGGATGTCAGAGCCTTTTGTGCTGCCATCATTTCCTTCTGGTTGATGTGCAGGGGAAGGTGCCAGGCATCCCAAAGACATTGGATGTACCTGCTTTCCAAGTGAGCACCCCAAGCTAAGTCTGAGGCATCTGTGGTAATGGTCTGTCCTGTTGGACGAAGGGTGAAGGGAAGACCTTTGTTCTGGGCACAGGCCCCTGCCCACCATAGAAACTCAGCCCTTATGCAGGGGATAAGGGGCAGAGAGGTCTCTAGAGGTAGTGAGTGCTGACATCAAAGGCTCTTTAGGTTCCACTTAAGTTTTCTCATGTGGAGCCTGGCCAAAGGTATGAGAAGGATGAAAGATGCCATGTACCCCAAGGCTTGCAGGAATTTCTTTGCAGTGAGGTGGCTTTTGGAAGCCAGCTGAGTAAAGTAGAGAGGCAGAAAACTCTGCTTTTTGGGGTATAGGAAAGTCATGTGGGATGCTGTGTCCAGCAGTGCTCCCAAGAAAATGATCCTCCTGGTGGGTCTTTGCTTTGATTTCTTCTCATTGATTGTGTACCCCAAGGAGGTGAGGAGGGCTTTGTGAAAGAGGAGGTCCTTGAGGAGCTTCTCTTTGCACTCCACGTGAATGAGGCAGTCATCCAGAAAAGGGTAAATTTGGATATTTTTCTGTCTGCAATAAGCTATGGCTGGGCCCACATATTTTGTGAATACTCTGGGCACAGTAGACAAGCCAAAGGGAAGTGCAGAGAACTGAAAGTGTTGTGAGCTTGCTCTGAAGTGAAGGAATTTTCTGCAGGACACCCATATGGGGATGTGGAGGTAAGAATCTTTTAGGTCTAGGGTAACTAGCCAAGCATCTTTTGCCAGCATGGGTAGCAGCTGCTGCAAAGTTAGCATTTTGAATTTGGGGATCACCAGGAAGGTGTTCAGAATGGATAAATCCAGGATGGGGCACCGGGTGCCCTCTTTTCTGGTGACCAGGAATAGTCTGGAGTAAAAACCTTGGCCTGTTTGGTCTGCAGGGATGGGTTCTACTGCCACTAGGGAAATGAGGATGTGAACTTGTTTCAAAGTCTCTGCACACTGATTTGAAGGTAAGTCTGGGTACCCTTTGGGATAGGGACTTCGGGGAAGAATTTGTATCCCTGAGAAATAATCTTTAAGACCCACTGTTCTTTTGTTACGGAAACCCAGTTTTCTTTGCAGAGGGAGCATCTTCCCCATAGTGTTTGGTGAGTAGGAGTGGGCAGAGCAGGGGGGAGTCATTGAGCATATTTACCAAAGAGGGATGGCTTAGTACTCCCTGCCTTTGGAGTGAAAGAGGTCCACTGCTTGGATCTCTGCTGTCCCTGGGATAGGAGTCTGGGTGGTCTGTCCCTGCAGGGCCTGGCTTGGCCTTGTCTGCTAGGTGCAGGAAAGGACCAATGTTTAGAGGGGACATTCCAGCTGAACCTAGGAGGTTGCACCTGAAGGAAATCTTTTACTGCTTGCATGGATTTAGTTTTTGTCTTCCATCGTTTTAAGCACCTCTTCTGCTTTTGCTCCAAATAAGCTGTCCTTATCCAAAGGTGCATCAAGTAACTTAGATTTGACATGGTCAGGCAGAGGTTGTTCCTTCAACCACGCATGTCTTCTAATGACAGAACCTGACACTACTGCCCTGCATGAAGCTTCTAGGGCATCATACCCACAGTGCAATGAATGTTTAGCCACTTGACAAGTAGAGTACATTAAATCTGCTAACTCTTTCGAATCCGCACAGCCAGGAAAAGTTGCAATCTTCTGCTTTAATAGTTCCGAAGTGTGTTGCTGGTATTTTAACATGTGGAACTGACAACTGAGTGCTCTTATAGCTAGGATTGCAGAGGTGTATACTTTTTTTACCCCATCTGTCCAAAGCACTGGAGTCTTTATCCAAGGGAGTAGAGTACTTTGCAGAACTATCCTTAGCTCATTTAGGTCCTGGAGTAATGACCTCTGGGTCTGCAGTAGGATTTCTGTATAGGTATTTGTGAGAATCTGTAACTCTGTAATACCTGTCAGGTTTTCTAGTAGGAGGAGGGAGGGTGTCAGGAGCTAAACTGGATTCATGAAATACATCATCCACCACCTCTAAAATTGGTGGGATGGCCAAGGGTCTGTGCTGGGGCAGGTCTAAAAACTCTCTAAGTCTTTTCTTAGACTGATGGAAATCTTGGGATTCCCATTGAAAATGCTCTCTGAGGGTGTGAAGGGTTTGCCCAAAGGAAAAGTCTTCTGGGGGAGGCAGAGGGAATGGATTCCTCTGCATCTTAATCCTAGTAAGTGGTGAGAGGTTGTTGTTCCTCTTCAAACTCTGAATAATCAGACTCATCTGAATCCGGTTTTGTCAGTATTTCTGGTGAAAGGTCTCTCTTCCTTTCAAAGTGGCCTGACTACCCCTGATAAGGTCCAAAACCATCTTAAGCATTTGTGCTTGGGGTTTTGGTGCAGGAGTAAAATGGTGACTAGAGGTAGTTTTCTTGGGAGTGGCTTTACCTCTGGGCCTAAGAGAATTCATCGGTCTGGGAGGAATGGTAGTTGGAGGAGAAGACATTGGTTTTTGCCTAGAATCGGTAGTGCAAAAGACCTCCTCAGATGCCGGTGCCTGCATCGCGGCTCTGGACCCAACCAAGGTAGAGATGACCACAAACTTTGAAGACAAAGATTTCTGTGGCATACCGGACTCCGAAAGGGTCTCAGCAGCAGCCTGTGAAGGTACTGAACTGAGCATCAGGGGCTGCGAAAGCACTTAACTGAATTCTGGAGAACTGACAACCTGCTTAGCAGTCGCATTGTTGGCAGGCTTAGCATTGTGAGGTCTGTCTCTATCTTTATCCTTACATTTTTCCAGAATGTCTGTGGATTGCTGGCTGACAGAAGCCATTTCAGAATGTGAAGATGGAAGGTGAAAATATCTGGCTACAATAAGAGCTCTACGGTGAATGGTTCTCAAGCTAGAAAGGGTACAGAACTGGCAGCGGGGGACGTCATTGTCCAGGCCTAAACAAGTGATGCGGTAAGAATGGAAGTCTTGGTGTGGTATCTGCTTTCCACAGGTGAGACAATTAACTTTTTCAGACATTGGTTAGTGCAAGAAAAAAGGATCCCTAATGGGGCACTTAGCTTCATAGGTTCATAGGTGGGTACTAGGCTATCTGCCCGAAGGCATTTATAAGCTTAGCCAGAATGTGTTGGCTTTCACCACCCCCTTATATTAGTTTCCTGTGCCTCTGTCCAGCAGAGCCACTGAAGTGATCCCCGAGGTAAACTTTCTGTTTCTCATCCACTCGTCAAGGTTTCTTTTGAATAGTTTTAGCGAGGAGCTCTGCCTAATGTATATTGGGATCTTGTTCCAAAACATGGGAAGTCTCTGGGACAGGAATCTATTCCTCCAGCACGTCCTATTTATTGTTGTGGTGAGGTTTAGATCCCTAGAGTGTGTGGCTCGAGGGGATAAGGTTTTCTTTAGGTGGAGCATATCCATCAATTCTGGGTTGGAGATGGCCTTGTATGTCAGGCAGAGATCACCTCTGAGTAGGTGGTATGCAACCAAGTACAACTCGAGTTTCTTCAGTCAAGCTGTATAAGGCATCTGTTTGAGGCCATTGATCATCTTGGTGAAGTACCTCTTTGGTCTTTCCAGCTGTTGCAGGTGTCTTCTAAGGTACATCCCAAATGGGGCATTGTACTCTAAGATGGGTCTGATGAGTGACGAGTACAGGGGCACAATGACCTCTTTTGATCTGGATGTGAACCCTTTTGTGATTAGGTGGGCCATGTAGAAGGATTTTCTAACCACTTTGGCAATGTGATTATCAAGGTGAGATTACTATCTACTTGGGTCCCCAGATCCCTTATTACGTCTTCCATATTTAGGGGACTACCACCTATGTGGTAGCTTGTGGGTACTTTGTTTTTTTCCAAAGGGGATGACTATGCACTTTTTGGCATTTAGCTTGAGGCCATGATTTTGACACCAGGTATCCGTCTCAGTGAGACCCTTCTGGAGGATGTCTGTGTCAGCCGGAGAGTCAATTATAGCCCCTAGTTTGCAGTCGTCTGCGAACTTGGTCAGCCATAGTTCTCCTCTGCTTGCCTGTACTTCTGAGAAGTATATGCCGAACAGGAGGGGTCCCAGGACTGAGCCCTGGGGAACACCACTTGTAACCAGTTTAGAGCCAGACCTAGCTCCCGCAATTCTCACCATGTGGGTTCTGTCCGTGAGCCAGTTAGCAACCCATCTTGTGACGTAGGGGTTTATGTTCAGGCTGGTGAGCGTGTCTATAATACCAGAATGGGGAATGGTGTTGAAGGCCTTAGCGAGGTCAAGGTAGGCTGTGTGTACCACCTTTTCCTTGTCTATAGCCTTGGTAACTATCTCAAAGAAGTCCACCAGGTTTAGGAGGCAGGGTCTGCCCTTAACAAAGCTAAACTGGGTAGGGTCCAGTGTTTGGAGGTTCCCAATGTCTCTGTTTATGAGTTCCATGATGATGCGCTCCATAGCCTTGCAGACCAAGCTAGTCAAGCTTATAGGGTGATAGTTCCTGGGGTCTGTTGTGACTCCACCTTTATGGAGCAGAATAACCGTTGCTGTGCACCACTCTATGGGTAACGTAGCCTGTGGAGAGGCTGAGTTTGAGCAGTGTGTTTAGGTGAGGGGTTAGTTCATCTTTGAGCTCATGTAGGACGCAGCCTGGGACACCGCCCGGTCCCATTGATGCTGTATTTTTGGCTTTGGAGAGGGCTGTTTTAACCTGAGTGTCTGTGATTTCAAGGACTCTACATTCTTCTGGTATGGTTATAGGCCCTTTTGGGGGTGAGAGGGGTGTGAAGTTTGCACTGAACCTGTCTGCCAGGATGTTGGCGATATCGGTCGGCTCAGTGTATTTTGTGCCATTCTGCACTAACTCCGAGCAGATCTGAGCACTGCCACTTAGATTCTTGACATAGCTAAAGAATGCTTGTGGTTATCTTTGGAGTCCTTGGCAATTTTTCTTTCAAAGCTCGCCTTGAATGATTTTATGAGGGATTGTAGTTTCTTGCTGATACTGATCAGGGATGTCTTCCCTTCTTGGGATTTTACTCTTTTCTGTACTAGTTTCCTCCTTCTATTGTATAGCTTGTTTATGGCAGGAGTCCACCAGACTGGTTTCCTTTTCTTGAAGGAGTGAGTCTTGGTTTTGCTTGGGATGGCGCGATCCATGCATTCTTTTAGCTGCCCGTAGAATGCATTAATAAAGGATTTTGCAGTTTGGACAGTGTTATCCTTCAGCATGGGGGCTTTCAAACTTTCCACCTCGGTCTTAAGTAATGTGAAGTTTGCTTTTGAAAAGTTTTTCATTCTAGCTTTCTTGTCCGAGGGTGGGGGCGACATATGGATATCCAAAGTGATTTGTTTATGGTCAGATTGAACCAGCAAGGGGTTGACCTCTGGTGTGGATCACCGGTTGCCCATGTTGGTGATGACCAGGTCCAATATGTTGTCACCTCTAGTGGGGGTGTTGACCAGTTGAATCAGGGTGTTTGAGTTTATAAATTCTAGGAAAAGTTGGACAAGGGAGTTAGTACTTGAGTAGTTCTCCCAGTTAATGTTTGGGTAATTGAAATCACCCAATATTAGGGTGTTTGGTAGGACCTTTATGTTTCCCAGTGTTTCCAGAAACGTGGAACAAGGGTCCTGGGACATGGTGGGTGATCTGTAGCAAGCTACAATTTGAATTGCAGTTTTGCCCATTGTTAGTTGCACGTGGATGATCTCTGAAGCATCGTGCTGTGCCACTAACCTGGAGGTGTGGGTATCCTTGATGAATATGGATACGCCCCCGCCTTTTGTATTTCGGTTTGGGTTCTGTGGCCAAAATGTATGGTATGAGTTGTAGACGGTAGTGCTGGGGTGCTCTCTGGAGCCTTAAACCAGGTTTCTATTACTGCACATATATCGATTTTCTCCATACTGAGGAGTGCCTTGAGCATCTGCATTTTGAGGTTTAGACTTCTTGCATTGAGTAGCATTACCCTCAGTTTTTTTGCTATTTACGGCAGTGGGTTTGCCTTCTGAGCCTTGCCTAAGAAAGGCACTATGGGGGTGGCAAGAGCCTTGGCAAGTATTCGAAAGCCTAAGGGTGACAGGTGCAAGCCGTCTCTAGCGAAGCAGCGTGGCTTGTCGAGCATGTCATCCCAGACAGACAGACACTGGATCCCCTTTGAATGACACCAGAATCTTAGCCAATTGTTGAAACTGAGAATTTTTTTCTTTATACCGTGGTATCATTCTTGGTGAGGGCAGGATGCTACTCAGGGTCAGGGTCATACCGGCCTGGGCTACGTGATCAGAGAGCTCTTCCATGTCTCTTTTCATGTAGTCCAGGGAGGTACGGCTCAGGTCATTCACACCAACATGGACAATGACAGAGTCATATTTGTACTTGTTCTGGAGTGATCTGGGTGCTTGTGTTATGTGGCGGATCCTGGCACCTGACAGGCAGCTAACAGTAACCTTCTCCTTATTCAGCCTAGTGAGTAGGACGTCAGTGTGCCTGACTATAGAGTCACCTATTACTAGTATGTTGGGTATGTTATTTTGCCTTAAGGTCTCTGATTGCATGGCACACTGGTTTTGTGAAGTATGTGCTTCATGGTTTATTTTGGGGGGGTGGAGGTTGCTTCGATGTTTGCTTTGGAGGTCTCTGTTGGTTTTGCAGATTTTTATTTAGAGCCTCCAAGCATGTTTCCATGTATTTATGCCAGTGCTGGATTAATGGGTCTATGTAAGACTGGTGGTGTGATGCAAGTATTTCCCTTCTCCTCTTGACTGTCTGATCCAGTCTTGGGTTGAGAGAGCTTAGCCTCTAGTTTTGCTGTATAACTGCATCTCTCGCATGTATTAGTGTTTGGTGGTAGGAGGACGGGGTTGTCTGTGTACATAAGGCAGTTGCAACATTACCTCAAAATGCCCAGATTCACCAGTTGGATTGGAGAGTACATCTGAAACTGCCATTTGGACATGCCTGGATAGGTACAGTGAACTGTTTTACTGGATGGCTGGTAAGGTCGAATAGAGAGCCTTGTCCTACTGTACAGTACAGTACAGGAGGGTCTAGTGCTAGGGTTTATAAGTGCTTGCTATAAGTTTTGAGCAAGTGCCGGGCTGAGAAATGAATGGCTTGAGTGCTCAAGTTGAAAGTTTGTCTAGTTCCAAGGGAAAAATTGAAGAGGAGACTTTGTGGAGCTGGGAATAGTTTTACTCTAGCTAACCGGCACTGCCCAGCTCACAAAACTGGGCAAATATGGTATTTATAGCAGGGAAATGAAAGAGATAGAAATTAGCCCAAAATGGCCAATAAACTACTAATTTCTGGGCTAAATCCACTCCTCCAGGGACACATAGGCTGCTCAAAGCTCCCCTCTCTCACAGGCTAACAGAGAAATTTCCTTCTATCCAAGTACGGTATGGGCAAACACAGAGATTTGTAACACAGCCCTGAATTCAGCACTAACTTGAAAATTGGACTATATATATATATATATATATATATATATATATATATATATATATATTTTTTTTTTTTTTTCAGAAAATAAAGCAGATACACTATAAAAAACAGTTTAAAAGCACAGAACAGGAAACTTATTGTTATATATCGCAGATCAGAGTTGTAGTCAATGCCCCCAGTAATAAAGTAGGTAGAAACACAAATACAGTAAAAGCAGATGAATAAAGTGCAATTTTATATATATATATATATATATATATATATATATATATATATATATATATATATATATATATATACATAAAAAAACAATAGAAAACAGACAAACTGATTTAAACAAGTTACCCAATTAACCAAAAAAAAAAGCTCAAAACTGAGCCCTGTTCCAGCAGTCTTCAATCAGGTAAGTTCTAACTGCACACCCCTGCTTACTAGGGTGCAGGGGAACCTTCTCCAAAAAAAGATGGCCTGGATCAGTGCTCAAGTTTTACAAACAAAGCTAAATTCAGCAGGCCTGAATCTGGTCTATGCTACAGCAACAAGACGCACCAATTTCAGAAAGAAACAGTTCAAATAACAGTCACAATAAGCCTGTGACCAGAAATTCCCAGCTCAGAAAGGCAGAATCCAGCTTCTCCTCCCACAAGAGTGCAGACGACAAACCTTCTTAATGTAGAATAACTGGCCTGAAGCCCAAGTACTTAAGCCAGAACTAATACACTTTTAGAATAGCAGACACTGGTCCTTCAATCAGCAATTCCCAGCTTAGAAGGATGTACGCTACCTGTCCTGCCACAACAGTGCAGACCACAAACCTTCTTAATGTAAAACAGCCTGTATGAAGTTTTCAGCTGAATTTTCAACTCTGGTAGTGACCGACTGGCACACTTGTGAACTGCTTCTGCTACAGGCTCCACGACAAGAAAGACTGATGTAATGGTGTCAGCTGCCTTCCTTTATAGCACTGACAACTTGATGTCAGTCTGCAAACACCAGCAGCCGATGCAGAAATACTTGAACTCTGGAATTCAGGCTGGCCAGGGGCTGCCACAGCAGGGATAACCCATAGGTGATGACTGCAATAGTGAAACACGAAGAACATCAAGCCCTTAGCATTTAGCCTGAGGACATGAGGATCTGGTTGGCAGATAGGGAAGGCAGTACCACAGATGAGATAGGGGAAAAGGAGACCTATACCTAGCAAACAGGGCAGCACTCCACAGGAAAGGGATACCCAGTGCTGCACATGGGTCCAAGGGAACCTATGGTGGGCAGCCTAAACTACCACAATAGAATGCGCCAGTAACAGTGGAAGCCTATAGTTCAGGTACATGGCCAGGATCAAGGATTAACTGTTTTAAATGCAACCACTGGGGCCATGTAGCATATAGATGTCCATGGAGGCAAGGTGAAGAACAAAAGGTGGGGGAGCCAATAAGATTCATGGAATGTGGTGAGGAAGAAGTGAGAGTGAAGAAGGACAGTATTAAGATTCATGGAATGTGGTGAGAAAGGGGGTGAGAGGAGGAGGAAGATGGTATTAAGATTCATGGAATGTAGTGAGTAAGAAGTTAGTGGAGAAGGAGGATGGTATTAAGATTCATGGAATGTGGTTAGGAGGGTCTATATTACTTTGTCAAACTGTTAAATGTTCAAATGTCATATGGTCGGCACCATATGATTGAACATTTAACAGTTCGAACGTTTCAACGGAAATCTCCGTTGAGTGCAGAAATGTAAGTTTTCCATTGACTGCACAGTAGTGCGATCTCGGAGTTGGTATATTTAAAGAGCAGGGGTGTGGGGGTGCAGGGGGCTTACCCCCCTGCTTAATCTTTAAGGTAGGTTTTCTTCTGGGTTTTTTTGTTTTTTATTTGATTTTCAAACTATTAAGAGTTCGAACATATGGTCTTGACCATATAGTGTTCGAACTTTTAAAAGTTTGATAATCTGATATAGACACGAAGATGATGGTATTAAGGTTCATGTAATACGTTTAAAGGAGAAGGATCATGCAGGGGAAATGGGGTAATTAGTTACGAAATGGTGGACAGGGAGTTATGAGACACTGTTAATAATAGTTACGGAATCTGATGAAAGAGATTAGAGATGTTTGTAATGAGTATTAGAAATTATTTTACACATGTTATTAGTGGCAGAAGAATTGAGAACCTATGGTCACTGCATGCATGAAGAAGAGCGTTAAGGTGAGGAATCACTGACGAATTATTAGAATGCATAATGTCATGAGCTAAGTAAGAAAGCTTCACTTCGTAGATTTCAAACTGACATTTTCCCACCCAGAATGCTACACACTACAGTTTCCTGACCTCACTTTAACTGTATCACAAAGTCTGCTTATTTACAGTAACAAATGCAGATACTTCCCAACAGTAAAATAAAATTCAACACACAAGAAATCACCTCCGGAGAAACATAACTTATAACCATTTAAAAACCTTGTGCCTTAAAACATACAAGCATATAACTATCAGAGAGACCCAATTTATGTCAAAAGCCGGTAAACAGCTTTTTGTTCATGCAAGTACCAATATTTATTCTGAAACAATCAGAAGTTATAAACATTAAAAAAAACTAGTTAATAAATGCTTAATAATAAATATGCCCTTTTATCCCATGTATCCAAAACAGTTTTGATAAATTAATCTGAGCAGTGACTATGCCTGTGTAATAACTCAGAAGAACATTTAGCAGGGCAAAGGGCGATATATTATTTGAAATAAAGCATGTCGTCTTAAGGTCATAAAAGCAAAGATAGCTTACTGTTCAATTATATCTCTCACTAAACTAATATTATACTAATATACTAAAAGCATAAACAGTTATTTAATTTGTATATGAACAAAAAAAGTATAGAAATGAAAAACAAAAAGAGAAAGAAAAGCAATAAGAAAACTATCGTCACGACGTACCTTTCTTAAATATTTAGCAAGTTGTTGTTGTATCTTTCAGCTTTTCCCGGTTAGGGGGTCGCCACAGCGGAACTCTGGCCACTAATGATTGGCAGTAGATTTTTACGTACCGAGTTGCCAGCCCTGACGTACAACATTCAACGAAGGTACGCCCATTTACGCATGTCTCCACACAGAAGACGCTTTCGCTGAGAATTGAACAGGACAACGTCTTATATAAAACAAATTAAATTCCAGTTGCAGTAGATGCTTTGAGAGATTTAATGGGAACAGTAATCTTTGACTCAGTTTTTTGTTTTTTTCTTTTTAACATCAGTCCAAGAAGATGTAACAGTAACTCTCTTCAGTGATGCAGATGCCCATTCCAAATCTTCAGGTAAGGAAATAATGTTATTGTTTTTAATAAAGGCAGTGGCTTCCTCTAGGACATTAAATTATCTCATTTCATTCTGGTATATAATTTTTATTCTGGCAGGAAAGACAAGGAAAGACAAGCTGAGTTTTGATGTTATTCTGCTTTAACAGTTTTATTAATGGCCAAGGTTTTTTCCTCTGTTCCAAAACCCTGGTAGAATAGTCATTGTCAAACCTAATTGGGTTTTGATCACATTTTAATGGACTTTTCCTCTAGGCAGATTTTAGGACCAACTCCTTGTCCAGATAAGATAGACAATTTATGACTATTGACCTGGAAGGAGTAGAGGAGGATGTTGACACTGGCTTTCCTAAAGCTCTATGAGCCCTTTCAATACCAAAGGACAGACCCTCCTTTAAATCTAAAATCTCTGGAATCCAGATATTCAGGAAAAAAATATCTTCTCCTTCAGCTCTCTCAGAGATGCCAAAAATCCTTAAATTTGACCTTCTCTCACCCTGTTTTCCAGGTCAGCCACTTTATTGAGAAGCCAAATGTTTTGTTTGATGTGAAAATCTTTCTGGCTTTCTTCTCCCTTCAGTATTCCATCAAGATCATTCAGGGATGCTTCTAAGTGTGTTATTCTGGATTGATGCTGCTGTATAAGTTCCTTGGGAGAATCTGTTTGTTTCTGACAATTTTTCTTGAGGTTTTGTAAATTCTCCTTAAAATCATCCATTTTTAGTGAGAGTTCTTGTAGAGCAGATGTCACAAGCTGCATTTCTTTTTTTAAAGCCATGTCAGAATGAGAAGTCTTCGAAGTGCTCATCTCCACAAGTGATATATTCTCCTTTATAATTTGACAGGAAAAAACTTTCCTAAGTTCACCAAATTTACTAATAATATAGTTTATACTTTCATCTATCAATTCTAAGTATTTTTGCTAAAATAAAATAAGTTATTTCCTGTTTTTTATACTAGTTTCATGGAGCTCTGAAAAACTGCTGCTATCAGTTGGCCATCTTGGCTCCGGCCCTGTTTCTGCACTTTTTTTAAAGCATCTAAAGCTAATTGCTACATTATTTTGCTGCAGCTCTGCTATTTGAATCATTTTTATTACTGTGCACTTCCCGTTTTGCTAATTTAAAAGTTTTTAACTGCATTTGCTGTTTTTAGATTGTATTTACTGATTTAGGCAACACACTAAAGTGCGCTTGCCTTTTCAGAGTATATTCACTCTTTTATTGCATTCCTTTGCCTGTGTTTCCAAAAAAAAAAAAACAAAAACAAAAAAAAAAACAAACAGAAAATTGTCTCTTGTTGCTTGTTTTCCATCTTTTCTAAGTTAGTATAGTCCAGTTCCAAGGCATTGCTGGCTTCTGGACTTTATTTCTTGTTACCAGAGCTATTCCAGACCTTGTTGTGTTAGAGGGAAGTCCTTCTGCTTGCAAATGAGAGTGGGGAGCATTGTACTGCCAATCTAGCACTAGAGGAGTGAATTTAGCACTGAAATTGTAGCTTACTGGCCATTTTGGGTTGATTTCTATCCCTTTCATCTTTTTGTCATAAAAACGCATGTTTGCATGATTTTAAGCTAGTTTTAGAGGAGCGGATCCTGTTTGGGCATTCTGCAGACTAATACAGCACAAGAAAAGATAAAGAGAAACTTTTTGGTTAACTACAAGTACTTTCTAGCTTTAACAGCTCGATTTTACTGTCTATCAACCATTTTTGCTGTTTCTGCAATTTTTTAAAGCATCTAAAGCTAATTGCTACTTTATTTTCTGCAGTTCTGCCACTTAAATCATTTTTATTACTGTGCACCAGCCGTTTTGCTAATTTAAAAATTTTTAACTACATTTGCTGTTTTTCAATTTATTTACTGATTTAGGCAACACACTCAAGTATGCTTGCCTTTTCAGAGTATATCCACTGTTTTATTGCATTTCTTTGCCTGATTTCTCAAAAAAAAAAAAAGCCTTTTGTTGCTCATTTCCCACCTTTTTTAAGCTAGTATAGTCCAGTTCCCAGGCATTGCTGGCTTCTGGACTTTATTTCTTGCGACCAGAGCTATTCCAGACCTTGCTGTGTTAGAGGGAAGTCCTTCTGCTTGCCAGTGAGAGGGGTGAGCACTGTACTGCCAATATAGCACTAGAGGAGTGATTTTAGCAACTGAAATTGTAGCTTACTGGCCATTTTGGGCTGATTTCTATATCTGTCATCTTTCTGGCATAAAAACGTGTGTTTGCATGATTTTGCACATTCTACAGTGCTGCAGGGTTAAGGTTAAACTATTCCTGGTGCCAGAAAGTCTGGCCTTTAAATTTTCCCTTAGAACTAGCTGTTTTTTCAGTAGTAGCACTAAAATCTAAATCCCTGTGACTAGCTCTTGCTCTAGAATTTGCTGGAAAGCACTAGAAAGCCTTAAATTGATACAAGTACTCAACTCTCCTTGTTAATAAGGAGAAATTAATCGTAGGCACTAAACAGCCTATAATTGCAAAGTACCTTGCCAAAGTAAGGGAAAACAGCTCTTGTACTTTACAAAACAAAAAAAAAAGCACCAAGCCAGGCATATCCAAGGCTCAGCTTCGAGTGAATTCTCCTGTCCACCTGGTGAATCTGGGTATACTGGGGCAATGTAGCAATTGCCTCATGTACACACAACCCTCTCCTCCTACCACCCAACACTACAACATGCGAGAGATGCACTTACATAGCCAAACTGGAAGCAAAGCTCTCTCCAGCCAAGATTGTGCTAGACAGTCAAGAGGAGAAGGTTAACACCTGCACTACATCTCAAGCAACACATAGCCTTTCTAAACTCACACCACCAACACCCACACATAGCAACACTAAATCCACATATGTGGAGGCCCTTAACATTAACCTGCTCAAGCAACGTGGACCTCTGAAACTGAAACACAAACATACACCAATCACAACCAAAGTGACACATAGCTCACAACACCAGTGTGCCACCCAACAACAACCCCTAAGGCAAGACAACGTACCCAACACTTTAGTAATAGGTGACTCTATAGTTAGGCACAGTGATGTCCCACTCACCAGGCTGAACTAGGAGAAAATTACAGTCAGCTGCCTGTCGAGTGCCAGGATCTGCCACATAATGCACGCACTCAGGTCACTCCACAACAAGTACAAATATGACTCTGTCATTGTCCATATTGGAGTGAATGACTTGAGATGTACCTCCCTGGACTACATGAAAAGAGACATGGAAGAGCTCTTGGATCATGTGACCCAGGCAGGTATGACCCTAGCCCTGAGTAGCATTCTGCCTTCACCCAGAGTGATACCACAATATAAGGACAAAATGATTGACTTCAAAAATTGGCTAAGCTTCTGGTGTCATTTTTATTTTTGATGTCTCTAGCATGCTCGTACATCCATTCTTTAAGTTTTCTCTTGGTCTTGCCAATATAAAAACCAGAACAAGACTCACACAAAGCTGCATAAACAACACCCACAGTGTCACAATTGAATTTTCCTCCTATTTTGATGTAATTATTATTTATTTTGATCTTATTTACTAGTTTAATAAGTGAACATTGAGAACAAAATCCACATTTTTTTCATTCCTATGACCTTTTCTTTCTTGGTACTTTGTCCTTTCTTTTCGAACAGTTGTTTAAACGTATACCCTTTTCTAAAAACAATACTAGGTTTGGATCCTAACTTTTCTATAATTCCATTGAAACCCTGGAAAATATGCCAGTTCTTATTTAAGATGTAAGATAAAAATTGATGGTCTACTCTAAATCTAGTAACAAAAGAACAAATGTAATCTTTGTTACCTGTTGATATTGTTTGTTCATGGTTACTATTTACCGAAATAATAGTGTTACCATAATTCAAAATTGGTACGATCAAAGCACTAAATAAAGTTGTGTTTTTGCACACTTTGATTTCACATTTTTGAGTGCTTATAGCAAGTCTGGTGATTCGTGGCTGCCATCAGTTTTTGTTTCAAGTCTTCGTTTGGGTTACTGGTTTGTCGAGTTGTGAGTGAACGCTGATTTTAGACAGGGACACCTCCTTGCACACTATCACTCTGGGGAATGACCCAGTGGAGAATATAGGATTGTTAACTCAACTGATACAAGAAATATCTAGAGACTCCTAGTGGAAGCAGAACTGAAAGGGTTTGGTGATGTCCTAATTTGTCTGACTCTCGCTTGAACACTGCCAGTTTACAAGGTAACAACAACAGCTCACTGTTTATGGGTGGAACAAACAATAATCATGGTACTCCTACATTTCAGCAATCTTTGAATATGTTTGAAACAAAATTACTTAAATACAGAAAGTTAGAGCTAGAAAATGCCCATTTTCTAGAATGTATTAAAAACAAAGTGGTGCTGAAGGGTCCTAGGCATTGGAAGTTCCCCACAGGACTTGTATACAACTCACCACTTTATCTTGAACTTATTGCACTGTTTGATAGACAAGGTATGGAATTGCTCAATATTTTAATGAAGCACAATCATAACAGCATAGAAAGTTTGCAGAAAGAGTTGTCTGACTTAGACAAAGCCATATGTAATGATTTACTTTATGAGCACAATGTGTCTAAGTATAAGAATGTGTTTGATAACACTGATAAAATTACTGGGGATATACAAAAGCATAAGGAGAAAAAGCTGCTAAGGGACATTAATGCATATGCATCTAGTTTGGTGTATCCCAAGCCAGCATAGACTTCAGTCAACCCAGGTTTTGATCGCAATAATACAAACAAGTAGGAAGTAATTTCTGGTGTTTCATGTGATCAACAAGCCCTTTTGGGGCAGGACATTCCAAGGAGATCCTCGAGAATATGGAACCAAGCACAGCAAGCAAATTACAGGCCACCACGCTATCGACAAGGGCGGGGGTATCAGAATCAGCAGCCCTTTTACAACAGACAACAACAGTACTGGAAATAACTGCTACAGAATAAACTAGTACATTTGATTTTCACGACGATTTCCAAAGTCTGCAATTTGAAACTTTTGATGTACCAGTTGTGTTGTCAGAAGAACTTAATGATACACACAATTTTCAGTGTGAGCATGTTATGGAAATTACCAACTCCAAAGGTGACTTTACTGTTTTTAATTTTACTACTTATCTGTTTGATGAAAAAATTGCGCATTTGTTATGTAAGGGCCTACATTTTGTGCCTTTAAGACGCTCTGATTTAGTAGAAGTTATTTTAGACTTAAAGATGTTTGTTAGAAATTAAAATTTTCATTTAATGTTTAACAGCAATGTGACTAATGATGGGAACTATTGTTTACACAAAAAAGTCTTTTCAGCCCTCCCTTGATACATTGTTTGACAGTGTTTGAGAAACTGTGTGATTTTGATTTTCAAGCAATGTTAGATGGTAAAGTAAGTTTGACACACAATTTATCTCAATCAGAAAGTCAATTGTTAAATGAATTGATTAAAAACACCTCAATTCATATAATGAAACCTGACAAGGGAGGGGGCGTGGTACTAATGTCTAAAGATGATTATACCAATAGAATTAATACTTTGTTACTAGAAGATAGTACATATGAAGAAGTTTCTAAAAGGTTCATGAATGTGTCATACCAAAGAACTGACATGGCTTTACAAGATTTGTATGACCAAGAATTAATAGATGGTAGGCTGCTTCATTTTCTAGTAGTCAAATTTCCTGGGACACAGTGTATCTTCGGTATTCCAAAGATACACAAAGATAAATTGGACCCCTTATGAGGCCCATTGTCAGTGCCAATGGCTCAAAAACAGAATTCATAGGAAAATACTTGGATTACACACTCAAAGATGTGTTGAGAAAAGAAAAGCATATATGCATTGATTCTTGGCATTTTTTGAAAAAAAATTAAATGTTTCACATTATGATAAAAATGTTTATTTTTTGACTGTGGATCTAGTTAATTTATATGGTTCCATTCCACACATAATTGGTATTGAGTGGTTTGAAGAATTCTTGCATGGTAGCTCTTTGTTCACTAACAACCAGGGACTTATTCTTGTTTCATTCATGGACATCATGTTAAAAAATAATTTTATTTTTTTTGAAGGTCAGTATTTTCATCAAAAAATAGGTGTGGCAATGGGGGCAATATGTGCCCCCATTTTTGCAAACATTGTCATGTTAATGTGGGAGCGCGAATATTTATTTAATTCTTTATTTGCTGATAAATGGATTCTTTATTTGCATTACACAGATTTGTTTTTTTTATGGACAGGTGATGAAATAGTAATTCATGACTTTATGGACTACATTAACAACACTACAGAGTTTTTGAAATTTACTTACACATATTGTAGGGACAGTATTAATTATTTACACGTCACTATCAGAAAGGAGAACAACTGTGTTGTAAGTAATTTATTTAGAAAACCAACTTATAGTAATATCGAAACAAACGTAAACAAAACCCAAAATTCCGACCTGCACACAGTCAGCTCCAAGGATCCACAGCTAGTCCAGGGATAAAAACAATTTATTGAATAAACAACGAGACAAAGAATAAGTCCAAAAACATAGGGTTAAGCGCTTTCATCTGATAGTACAGACTTCCTCAGAACCCCAAACAGTGGTAGCTACTTCATTTAAAAACCTCTTTTGGCGCCAGAAATACAAAATACACTTAAAGGAACATACCCTCATAGCTCCATTATGGGAAATACTGTGCATAACAGTCATAATAAAGACAGTGTCCTACTTGATCCGCAACATCAACAACCTCCTATGATTCAAGAAAATTATAAAATGTGAAACATGAATATAAATGTAAATATGAATATAAATATAAAATAAAAAATGAAATATTATATAATAAAATATTATTTAATATTTTATGACTTTGTAAACAAAATTACTAATTAAATACTTGATAATTAATACTTGATAATATACTCCAATAAAAATATACTCCAGTAAAAAATATATATATACATTTGTCTATCTATCTTTCAGGCCAAAATTAAGAAAGGCTTTATGCTAATAAAATCATTAATTTCAGGAAATCGTGTAGCATCCGTTAATATTTGCCATTTAGCTTCTTTAATAGCAAGCAAGGCTTTCCAATTGCCCCCAAAAGGAGAAACATCCACAGTATCAATAACTGAAAATTTAAACCTGTGCGTATCACCATAAGAAAAGATGTGTCTATAGAGTGCATTCTTAGAATCTTTCTTTTTAATCTTGTAGAGGTGTTCATAAATACGTTTTCTAAAATGCCTCTCGGTTTTCCCTATGTAGTAAGCAGGGCAGGCCAAACATGTTGCAATATAAACTACATTAGAGGTATTACAATTTCCTGCCATGCATTTCACATATGTCCTGTTAAAATCTGCCAACCTAATCCCTTCATCTTCCCTAATGGCATCACACTGCCTACAGCACCCACATTTCCTTGTCCCTTCATATTTATGTTTAATACATATCCTCATCTCAAGTAAACTCTTAATATTGGGTCCAGTCTTGAAAACAAAATTAAGTCTCTTTCCCAAAATACCTTCTAGATCTTTGTCAACACAAATCAACCTCCAATGCTCACAAATAATGTTTTTGATATATTGAACAAAAGGCGAATAAGTTAAAACACACACTCTGTGCCTATTTACTGTATTAAAACCTTCCCTACTCTTATTGATGGAACCCACACCCAAAATAGGAGGATATATATTGCCCCATTCACCTTTAACATACTGTGTGATATCATCCAAAAGTAAACTAGTGTACCCCCTATCAAAGAACATAGATTTAATAAATTCAAGTTCACTACACATTAACTCTCTGTTCGAAGACATACGGGCTGCCCTGATCCATTGTCCTTTAAAAATATTCTTAAAAACGTGTCTGGGGTGATTACTACTATATTGTAAATAATCATTGGAAAATGTCTCCTTCCTATGAATACAGGAGACAAACCCTTCCTCTGAGTGACTAATAAAGAGGTCCAAATAAGCAATTCCACAAGTGTCAAACTGATGAGTGAACCTCAAAAAATCTGTGGTTTGATTAATATAATCAATAAAAAGGGGAATCCTGTTAGTTGGACCATTCCATAAAATAAATAAATCGTCCAAATACCTGGTGTAAAACACTATGTTGGAAAAAAATTCGCTAGGAAACAAAAATTTCGTTTCCCACTCCACCATCACAAGATTGGCAAAAATGGGGGCACAAGAAGCCCCCATCGCCACCCCTCTCTTTTGCTTATAATACTCTCCTTCGAATTGAATGAAATTATAATCCAAAACAAGTGACATCATATCCACAATAAGACAGATATGGTCCCAATTGAAGTCTGAATGTTGCCTCAGACTATTACTAAAAAATTCAAGACCTGTGTCTCTCGGGATACAAGAAAAGAGATCAACCACATCAATGGTCATAAAAAGTAACCCCTTTCTCCACAAATCTGATGTCAATCGGCCCAAAAATGACCAAGAATCCTTAATAAGGTGTGGTATCTTTTCGTATACCGGTTTGGTCCACCTGTCAATAATAACCCCAATGGGGCAGGTCTTGGAACGACTACCAGAGACTATAGGCCTGAAAGGGGGCTGGGAAATACATTTATGAACTTTGGGAATACCAAAAATCGTGGCCAAAATAGGAAATTCAACCCTTAGAAAGTCATAAATGTCCTTGGTAATCCTCCGGTCCAAAAAATATTCTTCAATGGCTAAATCTATCCTTTTATGTCCTACATTAATTTCATTCAATGATACCAACTCGTAGTTACCAGATTGTAGAATAATATTAGTCATTGCATTGATATAATCAATATTTTTGAATAACACTATCCTGCCCCTTTATCAGGCTTCATGACTCAAATATCCCCATTAGAAATGAAAAGGTCCAAACATTTATGTTCCTCCCCTGTTAAATTATCAACATGTTCATTAAACTGGTCTTTCTTCTTGATTTTTGTAAAACTGTATAAATCTTGACAAACCATTTTCTCAAAATTCAACACCTGTGGATGGGGAACTGGAATGTAGGTACTCCTTTTCACTATTTTAGTATTGAGTGTTTCATTTTGGTCTTCAGTAACCTGTTTAAATTGTAAGGCTAAATTCAACTGCCTACAATACAACTTGACCTCTTTTATAACATCAACTAGATTGAAACACATGGTGGGGATGAATTTGGTTCCCTTCGTAAATAACTGAAACATTTCATGTGTAATATTAAGATCTGTATAGTTAAATATATTAAACCCATGATATGAATGAATGATTTTTTTCTCAAAATTGATCTCTTGAGAAATGTCATTAAACCCATCCTGATTTGAAACATCTAAAAGAGAATATGGGGAGATCCCCCCTTCTTTATAACCAAAAAAATTCTCCACCCCTTCAGTGAAGGCTCTATGGTCTGTTTGATCAATAACTACCATCTCCTGTTGTATGTTGGGTGTTGTTTTTTGGGGGTGGGAAAGAATCTCCCCCCTTGAAAATTTGACTCATAATCTGTCTGTCTATCTCCCTGGAACACATTTATATTCATATTTAATATTTCATTTTTTATTTTATATTTATATTCATATTTACATTTATATTCATATTTCACATTTTATAATTTTCTTGAATCATAGGAGGTTGTTGATGTTGTGGGTCAAGTAGGACACTGTCTTTATTATGACTGTTATACACAGTATTTCCCATAATGGAGCTATGAGGGTATGTTCCTTTAAGTGTATTTTGTATTTTTGGCGCCAAAAGAGGTTTTTAAATGAAGTAGCTACCACTGTTTGGGGTTCTGAGGAAGTCTGTACTATCAGATGAAAGCGCTTAACCCTATGTTTTTGGACTTATTCTTTGTCTCGTTGTTTATTCAATAAATTGTTTTTATCCCTGGACAAGCTGTGGATCCTTTGAGCTGACTGTGTGCTGGTTGCAACTTATAGTAATAGCTTATTGCATTACAACAGCAGTCATCCTTTGCATGTAAAACATAATTTGGTGAAAGGGCAATTTATCAGATTAGCCCTCATGGTTACGAAAGACAAAGATTTTTTGCATCAATGTCATGTGTTTTTGAATATGTTTTCATCTCGAGACTATCCCTTAGAACCTTTGGATAATTTTTTTAATGAAATAAGTATTAAAAGGGAACAAGGTTTGATCGTACCAGTTTTGAATTATGGTAACACTATTATTTCGGTAAATAGTAACCATGAACAAACAATATCAACAGGTAACAAAGATTAAATTTTTTCTTTTGTTACTAGATTTAGAGTAGACCATCAATTTTTATCTTACATCTTAAATAAGAACTGGCATATTTTCCAGGGTTTCAATGGAATTATGGAAAAATTAGGATCCAAACCTAGTATTGTTTTTAGAAAAGGGTTTACATTTAAACAACTGTTTGAAAAGAAAGGACAAAGTACCAAGAAAGAAAAGGTCATAGGAATGAAAAAATGTGGATTTTGTTCTCAATGTTCACTTATTAAACTAGTAAATAAGATCAAAATAAATAATAATTACATCAAAATAGGAGGAAAATTCACTTGTGACACTGTGGGTGTTGTTTATGCAGCTTTGTGTGAGACTTGTTCTGGATTTTATATTGGCAAGACCAAGAGAAAACTTAAAGAACAGATGTACGAGCATGCTAGAGACATCAAAAATAAAAACAAACACAGTGCATTATATAGGCATATTGAGAATAATCCTTCACATTGTTTTAAATTTGTTGTTATTGAAAAAGTCCCACAGGACTCTAGAGGAGGACCTTGGGAAGACTTGTTATATTTCAGAGTTATGTTGGCAGATTAGGTTGAATGCCTTATGTGTACCTGGGTTAAATGATGGTATCTCTTTAGCCAGATTTTAAAACTGCGGTCATATAGAGTGTAGTTACTATCATCATTTTTAGTAAATTAAGGCACAATGAATGTTGATTTCAGCTTCCTTTGCTGTTATTTAATATGCAGTAGTTTCAAGAAACATAATTTCTTGTTTTATGTCTTTAAAAGAATTCACCTTGTGTTTTTAAAATGTATCAGTTGGGTTTTTATTGGACTATTTTATCACATGACTGTTTGAATGAGAGTGTTTAAGATTTATGTGGTTATATTCTGATGAAAGCGCTAAATAAAGTTGTGTTTTTGCACACTTTGATTTCACTTTTTTGAGTGCTTATAGCAAGTTTGGTGCTTCATGGCTACCATCAGTTGTTGTTTCTAGCTTTGGAGGATTTTATAAGGGATCTCAGCTTCTTACTGAGACTGGTAAGGGAGTTTTTTGCATCCTGGGATTTTTCTCTTTTCTGAAACAGTTTCTTCCTTCTGTTGTATAGTTTGTTTATGGCTGGGGACCACCAGATTCACTTCCTTTTTTTGGAGAAGAGTGTCTTGGTTCTATTCGGGATGGCACAATTCATGCACGAGTGGATGTGCTCGTACAGTGCCTTAGTGTAGGATTCAGCAGTTGAACGTTCAGTTCCCTCCTGCATGAGTGTCATGAAGTTTGTCACTTCTGACTTCAGTAGCATGAAGTTGGTTTTGGAGAAGTTTTTTTACGGTGGTTTCCTTACTGGGGGGTAGGATGTTGATGTCAAGGGTGATTAGCTTATGGTCAGACCTGACCAATGAGGGGGTGACCACTGGTGTGGAACATCAATTTCTCATGTTGGTAATGACCAAGTCTAGGATATTGGAGCCCCTGGTTGGACTATGGATTAGTTGATCCAGGGCATTGGAATTTATGAATTCCAAAAAACATTGGACAAAGGCGTTGATACCTGTAGTTTTCCCAATTAATAGCAATGTAGTTGAAATCACCCAGTATTAGGGTATTTGGTTGTATCTTAATATTTTCCAGTGTGTTTAGAAAGGTGTGGTGAGAATCTTGGGGCATGGTGTGGGATCTGTAGCAAGCTACAATTTGGATTGCAGTCTTTCCAACATATTGTTTTGCACCTGGACGATTTATTATTTTATGGAATGAGGATTCCCCTTTTTTATTATATATATTACCAAACACAGATTTTGAGGTTCACTCATCAGTTTGACACTTGTGGAATTGCTTATTTGGACCTCTTTATTAGTCACTCAGAGGAAGGGTTTGTCTCCTGTATATCATAGAAGGAGACATTTTTTCCAATGATTTTTTATATAGTAGTAATTAATGTGTAGTGAACTTGAATTTATTAAATCTATGTTCTTTGATAGGGGGTACACTAGTTTACTTTTGGATGATATCACACAGTATGTTAAAGGTGAATGGTATCCTCCTATTTTGGGTGTGGGTTCCCTCAATAAGAGTAGGGAAGGTTTTAATACAGTAAATAGGCACAGAGTGTGTGTTTTAACTTATTCACCTTTTGTTCAATATATCAAAAACATTATTTGTGAGCATTGGAGGTTGATTTGTGTTGACAAAGATCTAGAAGGTATTTTGGGAAAGAGACTTAATTTTGTTTTCAAGACTGGTTTATATTGCAACATGTTTAGGCATTTTAGAGAATGCACTCTATAGACACATCTTTTCTTGTTTAAATTTTCAGTTATTGATACTGTGGATGTTTCTCCTTTTGGGGGAGAAAGCCTTGCTTGCTATCAAAGAAGCTAAAGGGTGGCAAATATTAATGGATGCTACACGATTTCCTGAAGACAAATATATCTATATATTTTTATTGAGTATATTATCAAGTATTAATTATCAAGTATTTAATTAGTAATTTTGTTTTACAAAGTCATAAATATTAAATAATTTATTATTATTTCATTTTTATTTTTTATTATCCTTTAAGTGTATTTTGTATTTCTGGCGCCAAAAGAGGTTTTTAAATGAACTAGCTACCACTGTTTGGGGTACCAGTTGTGTTGTCAGAAGAACTTAATGATACACACAATTTTCAGTGTGAGCATGTTATGGAAATTACCAACTCCAAAGGTGACTACTGTTTTTAATTTTACTACTTATCTGTTTGATGAAATAATTGCAAATTTGTTATGTAAGGGCCTACATATTGTGCCTTCAAGACGCTCTGATTTAGTAGAAGTTATTTTAGACTTAAAGATGTTTGTTAGAAATTTAAATTTTCGTTTAATGTTTAGCAACAATGTGACTAATGATGGGAACTATTGTTTACACAAAAAAGTCTTTTCAACCCTCCCTTGATACATTGTTTGACAGTGTTTGAGAAACTGTGTGATTTTGATTTTCAAGCAATGTTAGATGGTAAAGAAAGTTTGACACACAATTTCTCTCAATCAGAAAGTCAGTTGTTAAATGAATTGATTAAAAACACCTCAATTCGTATAATGAAGCCTGACAAGGGAGGGGGCGTGGTACTAATGTCTAAAGATGATTATACCAATAGAATTAATACTTTGTTACTAGAAGATAGTACATACGAAGAAGTTTCTAAAAGGTTCATGAATGTGTCATACCAAAGAATTGACATGGCTTTACAAGACTTGTATGACCAAGAATTAATAGATGGTAGGCTGCTTCATTTTCTAGTAGTCAAATTTCCTAGGACACTGTGTATTTTTGGTATTCTGAAGATACACAAAGATAAATTGGACCCCCTGTGAGGCCCATTGTCAGTGCCAATGGTTCGAAAACAGAATTATAGGTTCATAGGTTTATACTAGGCTATCTTCCCTGGGGCATTTACAAGCCTAGCCAGAGTGTGTTTGGCTTTCGCCACCCTTTTAGATCGGTTTACTGTGCCTCTGCAAAGTGGGTCACAGAAGATATCCCTTTTAAGGTTAGTTTACTGTGCCCCTGTCTAGCAGAGACACAGAAGAGATCCCAGGGGTGAACTTACCATCTCCCATCCACTCGTCAAGATTTCTCTTGAAGAGGGTCAGTGAGGGGCTCTGCCTAATATGGACTGGGATTCTGTTCCAGAGTGAGGGCAGCCTCTGGGATATGAATCTGTCCCTCCAGCATGTCCTATTTATTTCTGTGCCGAGGTTTAAGTCCTTGGAGCATGTAGCTCTAAGGGATTTGGATTTCCTGAGGTGGAGCATGTCCATTAATTCTAGGTTGGACATGGCTTTATACATCAGGCATAGATCACCTCTGAGTAGGTGGTAAGCAACTGAGTAGAGCTGGAGTTTCTTTAGCCGAACTGCATAGGGCATCTGTTTGAGTTCCTTAATCCTCTTGGTGAGGTACTTTTGGGCCCTCTCCAGTTGCTGCAGGTGTCGGGTAAGGTACATCCCAAATGGGGCATTGTATTCAATTATAGGCCTGCTGAGTGATGAGTAGAGAGGCACAATAATCTCTCTTGTTCTAGATGTGAACCCTTTCATGATAAGGTGGGCTATATAGAAGGTCTTTCTAACCACTCTGGCAATGTGATTGTCAAAAGAGAGGTTTCTATCTACTTGGGTCCCCAAATCCCTAATTACTTCTTCCGTACTTAATGGATTACCACCTATGTGGTAATTTGTGGGCACTTTATTTTTCCCGAAGGGGATGACTATGCACTTTTTGGCATTTAGCTTAAGGCCATGGCTCTGGCATCAGTTATCCATCTCTGTGAGACCCTTTTGGAGGATGCTTGTGTCAGCCGGAGAGTCGATTATGGCGCCCAGCATGCAGTCATCTGCGAACTTGGTCAGCCATAGTCCTCCCGTATTAGCCTGTAGCTCAGAGAAGTATATACCGAACAAGAGAGGTCCCAGGACTGAGCCTTGTGGGATGCCACTTGTAACTGGTTTGGTGTCTGACATGCACCTGCAATACTGACCATGTGGGTTCTATTCCTGAGCCAGTTTACAACCCATCTTGTGACATAGGGGTTGATATTTAAGTGGGTGAGCTTATTTATGATGCCCGAGTGGGGTATTGTGTCAAAGGCTTCTGTGAGGTCCAGGTAGGCTGTGTAGACTACCTTCCCTTCATCTATGGCCTTGGTAACTGTTTCAAAGAAGTCGACCAGGTTCAAGAGGCAAGATCTGCCCTTAACAAAGCCGAATTGAGTGGGATCCAGTGTCTGGAGGTTACCAATGTCCTTGTTTATGAGTTCCATGATGATACTCTCCATAGCTTTGCAGACCAGGCTAGTCAGGCTTATAGGGCGATAGTTTCCAGGGTCTGTTGTAGCACCACCTTTGTGGAGTGTGACCACTGTTGCTGTACGCCATTCCTTGGGTACATATCCTGTAGTAAGGCTGAGATTGAACAGTGACTTTATGTGAGGGTTCAGTTCTTCTTGGAGCTTGTGTAACACGCAGCCCGGGACACCATCTGGTCCCATTGATGCTGTGTTTTTTGCTTTGGAGAGGGCAGCTCTCACCTGTGCATTTGTGATGTCAGGGAGGCTACATTCTGTTGGGATAGACATTTGGTCTTTTGGGGGGGAAAGTTTGCACTGAACCTGTCTGCCAGGATGTTGGCAATGTCTGTGGGATCAGTGTATTTTTTGTCATTTTGTACTAACTCAGAGCATATCTGGGAGTTGCCCCCCAGATTCCTGACATAACTAAAGAAGGCCTTGTGATTATCTTTAGTGTCTTGTGCAATTTTTCTTTCGAAGCTGGCCTTAGATAATTTTATGAGGGATCATAGTTTCTTGCTAGTACTGATCAAAGATGCCTTCCCTTTTTGGGATTTTGCTCTATCATGTAGTAGCTTCCTCCTTCTGTTGTACAGCTTATTTATGGCTGGGGTCCACCAGACTGATCTCCTGCCTTTGGAGGAGTGAGTCTTGGTTTTATTTGGGATGGCATGATCCATGCATTCCTGTAGGTGTCCATAGAATGCATTTGTAAAGGATTCTGCTGTTTGGGCAGTATTTTCCACTGGCTCGGTGGCTTTGAAGGATTCCACCTCGGTTTTGAGAAGTGTGAAATTTGCTTTTGAGAAATCTTTCACCGTGATTTCCTTGGCTGGGGGTGGGGATGGGATATGGATGTCCAGTGAGATTAATTTATGGTCTGATCTTACCAATGAGGGGCATACCTCTGGTGTGGAACATAGAGTCCCCATGTTGGTGATGACCAGGTCCAATATGTTATCCCGTCTTGTGGGAGTGGTGACCAGTTGTTCCATAGCATTTGAGTTTATAAATTCTAAGAACCGTTGGGCACGGGTGTTGGGGCTTGAGTAGTTTTCCCAGTCGATGTTTGGGTAGTTGAAGTCACCCAATATTATTATGTTTGGAGAGACCATCACATTCTCCAGTGTTCTCAGGAAGGCCGAGTGGGGTTCCTGAGTTTGGGAGGGTGGTCTGTAGCAGGCTACAAACTGAAAGGCAGTTTTGCCCACTGTTAACTGTACATGGATGGTCTCCGATGTTTAGTGTAGTGCCACTAACCTGGAGGTATGGGTATCTTTGATGAATATGGATACTCCCCCTCCTTTTGTGGTTCGGGCTGAGTTTTTGGGTCTGAAAAGCATGGTATGACACACTGATGTCCCGCTTACCAGACTGAACAAGGAGAGGGTGACTGTGAGCTGCCTATCGGGAGCTAGGATTCACCACATAACACACGCACTCAGGTCACTCCAAAGCAAGTACAAATATGACTCCGTCACTGTCCATGCTGGCGTGAATGACCTGAGACGTACCTCCCTGGACTGCATGAAAAGAGACATAGAGGAGCTCTCCGATTATGTAGCCCAGGCTGGTATGACCCTGACCCTGAGCAGCATCTTGCCCTCACCAAGAATGATGCCACAATACAAAGACAAGATGATCAGCTTTAACAATCGGCTTAAGTACTGGTGTCATTCTAAGGGGATCCAGTGTCTGTCTACCTGGGATGACATGTTGGACAAGCCACGCTGCTTCGCAAGGGATGGCTTACACCTGTCACCACTGGGCTTCCGGATATTGGCTAAGGCTCTTGCCACCCCCATAGTGCCTTTTTTAGACAAGGCTCAAATGACAAACCCACCTCCTTAGAAAACAAAAATGGAAAAAAACTAAGGGTAATGCTGCTCAACGCCAGAAGTCTAAATCTCAAGATGCAGGCACTCGATGCACTCCTCAGCATGGAGAACATCGACGTCTGTGCAGTAACTGAAACCTGGTTCAAAGCTCCTGAGAGCACCCCAGCGCTACCAGGCTATACCTCGTATCATGCTTTTCGGCCCCAAAACCTGGGCCGAACCACAAAGAGAGGGGGAGTGTCCATATTCATCAAGGACACCCACACCTCCAGGTTAGTAGCAACACATGAAGCATCAGAGACCATACAGGTGCAACTAACCATAGGCAAAACTGCTATACAACTGATAGCATGTTACAAACCACCCTCCCAATCTCAGGAACCCCACTCAGCCTTCCTGAAGACATTGGAGGATATGAATGTATCACAAAATACCATCATACTGGGAGACTTCAACTACCCAAACATAGATTGGGTACATTATTCTAGCCCTAACACCCTAACCCAAAGGTTCCTGGAATTCATAAATTCAAATGCACTGGAACAACTAGTCACCTCTCCCACTAGAGGAGATAATATACTAGACCTGATCATCACAAACATGGGGACAAAATGCTCCACACCGGAGGTATACCCCTCACTAGTGAGATCTGACCACAAACTAATCACCCTGGATATACATATCCCACCTCCACCCCAGCACAAAAGACCGCAGTGAAAAACTTCTCGAAAGCAGACTTCACTCTTCTTAAGACTGAGATGGTATCCTTTAAGCCCACTGGGCCAGTGGATACCACATCCCACAATGCCGAATCCCTCACAAATGCTTTCTATGGACATCTCCAAGAATGCATGGATCATGCAATCCCAAATAAATCCAAGTCCCTCTCCTCCAAAGGCAAGCGTCCTGTCTGGTGGACCTCAGCCATTAACAAATTGTATAACAAAAGAAGGAAGCTACTGCACGTCAGAGCAAAATCCCATAAAGGGAAGACATCTCTGATCAACATTAAGCAGTAAACTATGTTCTCTCATAAAAACATCCAAGGCCAACTTTGAGAGAAAAATCGCTAAGGACACTAAAGATAACCACAAAGCCTTCTTCAGCTATGTTAGAAACCTGGGCGGAAACCCTCAGATATGCTCAGAGTTAATTCACAACAACAAAAAATACACTGAACCCACAGATATTGCCAACATTCTGGTTGACAGGTTCAGTGCAAATTTCTCCCCTCCCTCACCCCCAAAAGAAGAAATACTTATCCCAGCTGAATGTAATCTCCCTGTCATCTCAGATGTCCAAGTGAGAACCGCCCTCAACAAAGCTAAAAACACAGCATCAATGGGACCTGACGGTATCCCGGGTTGCGTGCTACGTGAACTCCAAGAGGAGCTAAACCCACACATAAAAATGCTATTTAACCTTAGCCTTACTACAGGATATTTACCTGAACACTGGCGTACAGCAACAGTGGTCCCACTCCACAAAGGGGGTACCTCTACAGACCCTGGGAACTACCGCCCGATAAGCTTAACCAGCCTGGTCTGCAAAGCTATGGAAAGAATCATTATGGAACTCATAAACAGAGACATAGGGGACCTACAGACACTTGACCCCACCCAGTTCAGCTTTGTAAAGGGCAGATCCTGCCTTTTGAACCTGGTTGACTTTTTCGAAACAGTCACTAGAGCCATAAAGGACAGAACCCATAAAGTTAAAATCGCTGGAGCAATGTCAGACTCAAAGCCAGTCACAAGTGGTGTCCCACAGGGATCTGTCCTGTGACCCCTCTTGTTTGGCATTTATTTCTCAGATGTTAAAGCAAACATGGGAGGGTTGTGGCTGACAAAATTTGCAGATGACTGCAAACTAGGCGCCATAGTCGATACACCAGCGGACACATACATCCTACAAAAAGGCCTCACAGAAACGGACAACTGGTGCTGGAGTCACGACCTTAAACTAAATGCCAAAAAATGTATAGTCATCCCCTTTGGGAAAAACAAAGTACCCACAAATTATCACATAGACAGCAACCCACTGAGTACGGAAAAAGTAATCAGAGACCTAGGGACCCAAGTCAACAGTGACCTCTCATTTGACACCCACGTTGCCAAAGTGGTTAGAAAAACATTCTACCTTGCACACCTCATCATGAAGGGATTCACATCCAGATCCAAGGATGTCATTGTACCCCTATACTCCTCCCTCATCAGACCCATGATTGAGTACAATGCTCCATTTGGTATGTACCTCACCCGGCATTTGCAACAGCTGGAGAGACCACAAAAGTACCTCACCAAGAGGATCAAGGGTCTCCAACATATGTCTTATTCTGCCAGACTAAAGAAACTTCAGCTCTATTCAGTAGCATACCGCCTGCTCAGAGGTGATCTCTGCCTGACGTACAAGGCCATGTCCAATCAGGATCTGATGGACATGCTCCATCTCATAAAATCCAAATCCATCGGGACCATGAGAGCTAAAGACTTAAACCTCGGCACAAGTATGAATAGGACATGCTGGAGGGATAGATTCATAACCCAGAGGCTTCACATGCTTTGGAACAAGATCCCAGTTCATATAAGGCAGAGCCCCTCACTGACTCTCTTCAAGATAAATCTTGATGAGTGGATGGGAGATCGTAAGTTTACCCCAGGGGTCACATCAGTGTCACTGCTAGACAGGGGCACAGTAAACTAATTCTATTATATAAGGGGACCTTCATTGTATCACTACTAGACAGAGGCACAGTATTCTAAATTTATTCTGTACATTTTTGTACCATTTCATGGGGTGGCAAAAGCCACATCACTATGGCTAGGCTTACAAATGCCCCAGGGCAGATAGCCTAGTACTAAACTATAAAACTATGAAACTATTGATTCTAGTATTCTGAAGAAGCCTTTGCTATATTCTGATGAAAGCGCTAAATAAAGTTGTGTTTTTGCACACTTTGATTTCACTTTTTTGAGTGCTTATAGCAAGTTTGGTGATTCGTGGCTACCATCAGTTTTTGTTTCAAGTCTTCATTTGGGTTACTGGTTTGTCGAATCCTCCAAAGCTAATTATGAAAATAAAATTGCCAAAGATTCCAAAGACAACCAAAAGGCATTCTATAGCTATGTCAAGAATCTAAATGGCAATGCTCAGATCTGCTTGGAGCTACAACAGAATGGCATTAAATACACTGATCCCAGGGATATTGCCAATATCCAGGCAGATTGATTCAGTACCAACTTCACCCCCTAAAGGGCCCATTGCAATATTGGAAGATTGCTAAATTCCAGTAATCATAGCCACACAGGTAAAAACCACACTCTTTAAAGTTAAGAATACAGCATCCATGGGAACAGATGACATCCCAGGCTGTGTACTACATGAACTACAAAATGAACTGGCACCTCACCTAAGTGTCATGTTTAATCATAGCCTCATCTCAGGCTTTGTGCCCACTGAGGGGTGCAGAGCTACAGTCATCCCACCCCCTGTCCACCTTGAATCCCAGGAACTACCGTCCCATCAGTCTGACAAGCCTGATCTGCAAGGCCATGGAATGCATTATCATGGAACTTATAAACAAAGACATTGGCAACCTTCAAACACTGGACCTCACCTAGTTTGGGTTTGTGAAGGGCCGATCTTGCCTCCTGAACCTGACTGACTTCTTCGAATCAGTCTCCAGAGCCGTGGACGAGGGTAAAGTGGTCCGCTCAGCCTATCTGGATCTTACCAAGGCCTTCAACACCATCCCCCACTCTGGAATCATAGATAAACTTACAAAGCTGGGCATTAATCCCTATGTCACTCAATGAGTTGCCAACCGGTTTACTGACAGAACCCACACTGTCAAAGTAGCTAATTCAAGTAGCTAATTCAAAGTCCAACTCCAGACAAGTGGAGTACCTCAGGGTTCAGTCCTGGGACCACTCTTGTTTGGCATCTACTTCTCTGAAGTACAGGCCAACACTAAGGGACTCTGGCTAACAAAGTTCACAGATGACTGCAAAATGGGAGCCATTATTGAATCCCCAAATAATGTGGATATTCTATAAAAGGGCCTTACAGAAACAGATGCTTGGTGCCAAAGCCATGGACTTAAGCTCAATGCCAAGAAATGTATAGTAATCCCATTTGGGAAAAAACATTTACGTATGAATTACCACATAGGTGGCAGCACAATAAACACTAAAAGTGTGATGAGAGACTTAGGAAAACAGGTGGACAGTGGTCTCACCTTCAATAACCACATTGCCACAACAGTCAGGAAATCCTTCTATGTGGCACACTTCATCACTAAAGGCTTTTCATCCAGAAAAAGGGAAGTCATTGTCTCACTGTACTCATCCTTCATTAGACCCATTATAGAGTACAATGCCTTATTTGCTGCACAAGACATCTGCAACAGCTGGAAAGGCCACAGAAATACCTCACTAAAAGAATCACAGGCCTAAAGCAGATGCCCTATGCTGACCGCAAAGAAACTCCAGCTATACTCTGTTGCATATCGTCTACTCAGAGGTGATCTCTGCTTAACATACAAGGCCATGACAAACCCTGAGCTGTTGTACATGCTCCACCTAGAGAAATCACAATCCCTCAAAGCCACATGCTCCAGGGATCTAAACCTTGCCATCACAATGAACACAACATGCTGGAGGGATAGATTCCTGACCCAGAGACCCCCCATACTCTGGAATAGACTGCTCATACATGTCAAGCAGAGTGCTTCTTTGGCCCTCTTCAAAAGGAACCTTGACAACTAAAAGGAACCTTGACAACTGGATGGGAGATAGGAAGTTCACCACAGGATCAAGTCAGTCACTCTACTAGACAGGGGTCTGGGGAAGTAAATATTTTGGGTAGAAATATCCAGGGAATTGTTATGGCTAGGCTTGTATAGGCCCCATGGCTGAAAGCCTAGTACTAACCTATGAACCTATGAGACGGGTTAAGCTTACAGAAATGTATATCACAAGATGGCCTAAAACACAAAAGCAAAAAGTACACACACACACACACACACACACACACACACATATATATATATATATATATATATATATATATATATATGTATGTATGTATATGACCATCACCAGGTGAAATGAACTTTAGGTGAAATGGTCTTTCGATGAAGTGATATGAATCCATATATATATATATATATATATATATATATATATATAGTATGTGTTTGTGCGTATGTGTATACATATATATATATATATATATATATATATATATATATATATATATTATATGGGTCCCGGATGTTTTCTCGAATGAGCAAACGTCCGAAACCCAAACGTCCAGGCATACTTATGCAAAAGTGCTTTTCACCGAAGAAGCACTTTTGCATTAAGTATACCTGTTGCCAAGGCCGTACTATGGTGTGGATAAGGGAAGATTCCCTTTTCCCCACTGTAGTGCGGTCTCGGAGGGAGAATATTAAAGTAGGGGGTTTGGGGGGCTGTCACCACCCACATGAGGGGTGCAGGGAGGTGATGCCCCCCTCCTAAAATGTTAATGAAGTGTTTTTTGTTTTTTTTATGTTACACGCTTTAACGAAAGCATTTTTTCGATAAAAGTGCTTTCATTAAAGTGTGTTCGGTTGTTATGGATTCAGACGTTTGCTCATTCGAGCAAATGTCCTAGATCCATACACACATTATATATATATATATATATATATATATATATATATATATATATATATGCGTGTGTGCATTTGAGTTTATATTTTTTACAAAACCGTTTCTGGTTTGGTAGAGGTGGCAAGTGGTACCTGCCAGTTTCCCTACATCATGTCCACAGTTGTGAAGTACTTGTCCATTCCTAGTTTTTCTAACAACTCATCAACTCTGGGCATGGGGTAGCTATCAAAGTTTGAAATGCTATTTAGGGAATTAAATACTTTCATCCAACTTAGGGGACTAGTATGACTGGGCTTCTGCAATCACTCTAATTCTTGTATCATGCCTAGTGTAAGTAGTTTTGAATGTCTTTTCCTACTACATGCTTTTGTGACTGAAAACTTAATTTTAATGTGCCAAAAGCACTGTGCTGTTAGTCTGATCCTTATTGTGATGGGTTTGAAGTCTTCTTAAGACACTCAGTCTTGCTGGCTGGATTCTGCTGAAATCAAAGTCTGGTTATAGTTTCATTTACAGTCTGCTGCATACAGAAACTTGCAGAATATACACTGATGAGAGAATATACTTTGCAGCACCTGTCTTTAAGAGCAGTAACCAATAACTTTTATAAAAAACACATGTACTTCTGTTACAGCTTCAGAAAATGTTCTACTTTACTTCTCACATAGTACGGATGATGTTAGAGATACAACATTTACCTCATGACAAATGCATCCCTACCAGTACCCCTAACATAACTGGATTTAATACAGAATTTATATATATTTTTAGTTAAGCACTCCCGCTTGGTTTTGGAAAGATATTGCCTTGATGACACAAACACTGACATCTGTTCTTGTGAAAATGCTGATAAGTAAACTGTCTTCAAGGAAATGCCTTGTGGATTAACTTTCTTAGAAAAACATGTCCTGTTGTTCATTGAAAGCAGATTACATTCTTGCCATGTCTGTAAGACGTCAGCTTTCTTGATGTGTGTGTAATACACTCATAAGCAAGTTCCTTATTTTTTTAAGCCACATTCATTTAGTACGGATGCTAATCACATATTACTAAACTTTGTTTCTGCATTTAAACAAGCTTTATCTTATTCCTTATTTATGTTGCATATTTGTAGCAAAGTTACTTTCAACCTTAATATATTGTTGAGCATAATCTTACAATTCCCTCTTTTTATTTTAAAACATACTCAAAACACTTTATACTGATATGTATTTTTGATCACATTATATGGAATACTCATTAAAAAACAAAACCTTTAGTCTTCTTTTGATGCACAAGTCAAAATGCAATTGTACATAGTTAATGCAATGATATCAAGTATTACTACTAAAACTAAATGTATTTAACAACTTTTTCTTTTACAGACCATTCTGTGAAAATATTTTATCAGTTATGAGCTGTGTCTGCTTTAGTTTTATTTTTTAACTTAATTAAAGGAAAACAACAGGATATTAAAGCAGATTCCCCAACCTGCTGACTCTTCTAGTCCCTGTTCATTGATAAAGCTTAAAAAAATCACCCTTGCAGCTTTAAAAAATAACCCACCCAACTGTTTTCCCTGTTCTGCTTCCTAGCTTTCCGTACTGTTTTTGTTTCACTTTGCAAACCAACTTGAAAAACATGTAGCTGGCTCTGAAATTATGATGTCACATCTGCCATCTGCTCTCTAGCTATCGGGATGTTTCCTCCCCCAAAGTGATGTAATCCCCACCTGATTTGCATGCTGTATAGAACAGCCAGTGTTCCTCCCACATTGTGATGTTAGACCTGCCTTACCCAGCCCACTCTAATAAAACCCATGTGGTGTGTGGAACTCCTTTTCATTGCACGTGTATCCTGTCGACTGCATTTGTTTGAGGGACTACTGAAAAGTTTGGATTGCCTGCATCGTCGTCTGCATTTTTTACTTCATTGGTAAGGTAAGTCTTCCTAGTGAATTACAAATGTAATTCTACACACAGCCCCTGTTTGAATGCACTCCTAGCCCTATTTTGTGCTGCCTGATATAGTTTATGCTTCTGTTTGAGGGTGCCACGTGGTTCACTAGAGTATGCTGCTGCCGATTATCTAGATTAGCCTACTTCTGTTGTATTTGCTTGCTGCTGCTATTATTATATGTATTATGTATATTATTATTGTATTATGGTTATACATTTAATTTTATACTACTGGTTCTCGGTTAATTATCTAGTCATTGTGTTCCTGTGTGTGAATCTATTTAAAAAATCTGATTAAGTCATTAACCCCAAGTACCGTCTCACAGCGCCTCTGTGCTTACATACGAGTGCGCTGTGAGATGGTAGTAATTGTATACAATTACAGCCGAGTCCCATCCACAAGTGCATCTAACTTTACAGCTATTTTGTAGCTCCACTGTTAAAAAATAAGTTGAAAAAGTACCTGAACGTTTTCTGGTACTTTCTCATCTTACTTTTCATTGCGGAGTTATCCAATGTTCATATTTACCATTTTGGAGAAAATCGGCTGTAAGTAGAAGTAACTGCAGTGTCACTTTAATAGGCAAAGCTTTTAATGTCATACACTTGTGGTTATAAATATAGCTGCAGTCCTATATACCAGTTATGTAAGTGGAAAATTCTGCTGAAGTCAGCCTTAGTTAAGTGTGTACTCTGAGAGGTCAGTTTGTTTATAAATACACTGTTTCGTCAACTTTGTGCCTAGTCAACCTAGCTGGATCTTTTCGTAAATCCAATTTATAGGAATACGGGCTTTGGTGTAGCTGTGAACCTTGTGTAGGTCAATCTTTAGTTGCACGGAACATATCTGCATTACAGAAAAAAAAAACAGTTTTGCAGAGTTTGTTGTCAGACACCCTTCTGTAGAATGTTGTACTGGGATTTTTTGTACTGTTAGTAAGTGGACTGTAGTCAATGCTTGTTAAACATTGACCTCTTTTCTCATCCACTGCTAATGTTAGCTGATTCTGAGTTAGGTGACAAACAACGGCATAACAGCAATCTTCGATCGGCTCATTTGTAGGAAAGTATCAAAAATCAGCTGGAAGCGGTTGTGCTTTTTCTGAGCCATGGTTTGTCAGATTTTGGCCAGCACAGTTGAAATGTAATGTAACTGCAATGAGAAGTATGATAAAGGCAATCAAGTGTCGCACAGCAGAAACGGTTTCACTAATTAAAAGGTTTCAGATGCACGATTTATCATCTATAGTGGTAACCTGCTATACTGTGTACTAGCATTCATTTCTTATCCCAGATGTTTTGTGAGTCCGGAGACCTGGTATGTCTACTATTGGTAAGAAAACTGATGAATGTTAGTCAATTTTGCTGGCCTCAAGTGATAAATAAGTGTTTTGGATGGGTTTAAGCCGGCTGTGCTGCTTTTGTGCTTGCCAATATTACTACCTTTGTCAGCAAAACTCTTCAGTAGAGAGCGACTCGTTGGCTGTTAGTTGTGTGTTATTGCTACATAGGGAAGACAAGGGGAGTGCAATTTCCATGTGATTTTCTACAAGCTTATTTTCCACTAAAGTTAAATACAATCACTCATTAGGTGCTAACCAGTTCCACTCGTTGCCACAAAAATACTGGTATTAGAAACCGTTAGTGCACTTCAGTAATAATTGCGCCCCAGAATCCTTTGCACACTCTGTAATTCCAATTTCATAGCTCGTCTCAGACTCCATGAGGGCTTTTATTTGCTGATAACCCACACAGCCGCTGAGTTGGCAAGCAGAGTGTATGGTCATATTCTTCTCTTTGTGGTAAGATAACTACTATATTCCTTTTGACCTTTATATCCCATATACAGTGGTGGCTGGTGACTTCAAATCAAAGGGGGCTGCAGGAGACAGGTGAATGGGTGGAGTCAATGGGAAGGGATGCAGCCAACTAGAAAGGGGAGGAGCTATGCTCAAAACCACAAAAACTGTAACTTTAATTAAATATGCTGCCCTGGGTGCCAACCCGTCATTATGAGAGTCCAATCCAGACAAAATGAAGTGTAGAAGAAAAATAAATTTCAATGCATTGGCTGCATGACAGCTTACTTAATATCTAGATGGAAACAAAAAGGATGTCAGGCATGAAAAAATAAATTACTTTTTAAATAGATTACTGGAATGCCAGTCAAAATCAAGTATAAGAAAAGCAAGCAGCACTCAACTCAAAACACTTCTCCTTGCACTGTAGTTCTAATTATAATTTATATTCAGCTTTATTAAAGTGCCAAGTAGCATGCTGAAAGTAGCAATCTGTGATATCCCCACTTGTAAAAATGTTTCTTATCCAAAAAAGACCTGATGCCTGACAACAACTATCTACTTGTTTCATGGGGAAAACATGATCAAAGTAAAAATGAACAGCAAACAAGAAACAAGCTCAAGATAAATTGCTTAAAGGATTACTGCACAGGTTATGGACCACACATGGTAGTTTTGCATTCTGTTTGGTTTACAGGTAAAGCCTGCAAAGATAACTGCAAGTCTCCAACAAATGTAATGAGCTTCTGAAAATACTGTAACCCTGTCCTTTATTACAAATACTGTAATATGCATTATCTAGTTATGTAAGTATTCTCTGCATGGCAACAACAGAAAGGCTTTCAATGTTGGCAGTTCTTAAACAGTATCCTTATTTATAGGTTCATAGGTTCATACTAGGCTATCTGCCCTAGGGCATTTATAAGCCTAGCCAGAGTGTGTGTGGCTTTCACCACCCCTTAGGATGAGAATACTATACCCATTAGTTTGGATCAAACAGGAACAAAACTGGTGAAACCGCTGCTCCAGGAAACCAGATCCAGAAGGAGTACGCTGAAAAGGTTTTAACGCAATTTTTTATTCACAGAAACCAACAAAAAAGCCACACACTCAGTTAAACACACAGTTCAGTGTTTACTCACGGTTAAAAATATATATGTATGCAAAAACCACAAAAGTTTAAAACATTAAAATTTAGAATTGTCCTTGTTTGAAAAAAGGACCGAAATGAAACGTGTGTAAGTACATAGGTACACCAGGGCACACAGTTAGTATAAAATGCCAACTTATTGATATGGTTGAATCTATATAAATATCCATATCAAACTTCCTATTTTTTAAGCAGTACTTCAACTAATCTGGTTATTGACTTCCTAGTCTTCACTAATACTTGTGGACAGAGGTCTTTTCCCTCAAAGTAAGTGATGAAAAAGTTGTTATGTCTTACTGGGGGACAAGTTCCCTGTTTTTACATTCACTAAAAAAGTTCTGACCAGATATGTTTGTACCAGATATAAAGACCCTACTAAGAGCTAATTAAGCAGAGGAAAAAAAAAAAAAAAAAGTCTGCTGCTAATAATATGAAAAAAAAAAAAAAAAAAAAGAAGTATGGGATTAAAATAAAAAGGTAAAAGATTGAATAAAACCCTATGAATCACTAATAAATAGTATATTTTCTTTATAAGTTTATTAGTATAAATGAATAAATAGTAACCCAAATAAAGTAAGGTAGGCTTGGAACAGAAATTAATTCTAAGTACCTACAAGATGTCAAAAGGTTTTAAGTTTGAGTTAATTATTGTAACTTTTAAGTTTTAGTATACAGGCGATGTTAGTGTTGTTCATTAAGGGGGTGTTGAAGGCATCCAGTTTAATTTGCCATACTAGTTCTATGTGGGATGTGATCAATTGCTATAAAATGGAAGCTATGATTACTTTGACTTATGATATGCTTTGCAAGAGCATTTGTCTTCTCTTTTTTCCTTATTGCGGAATGTTGGTAAATCCTATATCCTGAGTTTTTGATTTGTTTTTGGACACATATAGTAGTGGACAGCAGTCACATAAGGCCAAATAGACTACTGATCTTTTTAATAATTTACACCAGTTACAAAGGCCACAACGGAATGTGCCTTTGTCTTGAGAAAAATCAGTCTTTTTATTTCTTTCTAGTAAACTTTTGAGGTTGTTACCACGTTTTGTTAATAGGAGGAGGGGTGTGTTCAATTAGTATTATTTTGAGTTGTAAGGTTAGAAGAAGTGGTGGGTGACTCACCTTGAGTTGTGTTATGACTAGTTTGATAGTCTCTACTAGAAAACATACTCCTTAGTGTGTCACATTCCCTGACAAAACTTTCTTCAGTGTTGCACATTTTTGAAACTCTGATCAATTGGCCCTTTACTACTGACCTTTTTTGTTTAAAAGGGTGTTGGCTCGAGAAATGAAGGAAAGAATTACAAAAGGTCGGCTTTCTGAAGATTGTGGTAAGAAAGCCCGCCTTATCCAAACCTTGTGAGCTTCTTCGCCTTAGTCAATTTCAAAAGTCAGTGGTGTTATTTAGGGATGAAAATATCATCCAAGTACCTGGTGTAGTATAGAAATTTGATGTTGGAATGTTATGTTGTGTAACAAAATTGAAGGCAACAAATATGTTTGCCACACTGGAGCCACAAGGGGACCCCATTGCAATGCCCTGCATTTGCAAGTAGTATTGTTGCTCAAATAGGAAAAAGTTGGAAGAAAGAATAATGTCCAACAATTCGGCTACATTATCAATATCCATCTGTGCCGCTCCCAGGTCTTTTAGCATGTTACTAATCCATTCATCAATGGTAAGAAAATTGTGGACCTCTTCGAAGGGTATGTTATTCAAGTCCAAAAGAAAGGACCAAGAATCTTTACAAATATGGGGTATGTCTTTAAGGTATTTTTTCAAGATGTTGTCCACCAGACGTGCACAAGGGTGGGTCATGGAAGACCTACCATCCACCAAGGCCCGTATAGGTGGGTTCTCCAAATTTTGTGAATTTTGGGATCCCAAAGATGACTGGGACCTTGGGGAATGTGATGTCTATATAATGGTAGGTTTCCAAATCAATATTTCCAGCTAAAAAAAGGTCTCTGAAGTAACCTCTATTTCTAGAGTACCTCATGTTCATTTCATTCTTAGAAGAGACCAAGTAAGCTGGATTATTCAAAACATCCTTCATCTTGTCACTGTAATCACTGTTCCCTAAGATGACCAAACCATATTCTAACTGGTGAGTTACATAATTCATCCAATAATACCATCTGTTCTTTTGTTGTATTGTGTTTTTTACCCTTGTTGTAAAGTTTTAAATTCTCATGCAAGTTTCTAAAATCTACTTCACATGCTTTTTCGAAAGAAATTAAGTCAAGGTGTAATACAGGATTAAATACACTAGGTAGTTTTAACATAGTGTTTCTTCCATTTTCAGAGTTTGGGAATAAAATGTTGAAGTTTAGGGAACAACCCATTAGTTTGCTGTGCCTCTGTGCAGCAGTGATACAGATAAAGCTTACTTGCATCTTACAATCTCAGACAAGCGTACCTGATGGTCATTAAAGCACTGCTACTTAAACACAGAGCAACAGGCACTTTCTGAATAATAATAAGCATAAATCAACAGTATAAAAATATGACAGAAACCAGAACATTCTGCAAAATCAAGGACAGATGAAAAGCCATTGTAGTACTTGTGTCTACCTTGGATGGGGGGATATTCTGCACATTTACACTGCACAACTGCTCCTTGCCTTGCTTGGACACATCCAGAGTCACTACATGGGGGAGTGGGGTACAACAAGTAGGTCACAATTTGAAATGTCTCTGGCTGACTATGATGGCCCTGACACATTTGTCATACCTCTCAACCTCAGAACAAGAAATATGGACAGAGCCATACATGTAAGTGGGACAAAGGCCCCAAAATGAGGAAAAGTTTTAAATATTGCTCTTATAAACTTAGAAAGATAATAGAATAGTAGGTCTTGCATTAGTATGAATTTTGTGAAAGGTACAAAATCTGAAACTCAAATGTCTGTCATTATTTTCTAATTTCAGTCTTTAATGATTTGCCACTAATTTGCCAAAAAAAATAAACACATATGAAAAATGGACCAAAAACGTGATGCAAAAATATAAAATAGCCACACAATACAGCTGGGAACCTGTTAAAGAAGGGACTTTTTTTTAATATTAATACTGCTAACTCGAGCAGCTGACAAAATAAAATAATCTACATGCATTTCTGAAATAAAAGTAATCTATAACTCTGACTATTAGTTATTTCTTAATTGTAAGCCCTCCACATTTTCTTCCAAAATTGCCACTTTGCGGCAGGATTATTAGGGGAAGAGCAACATTTTGAGCCAAAAATTGGGGACAGTTGAGAGGTTTGGATATGCCTAATTCTATAAAGCAATTTATTTGCATGTACCTCTCAACCTGTTAATGCAGGAAATGTGGACAAGGCCAAATACACTGGGGGAACATATGAACTGTACTATAAATTGTTGTATAAACTGAGACAATTGATAGAATAGCAGGTCTTGCTTTAGCATGCATTTTTCTGAAGGTTATGAAGTCTGAAACTCGGATTCCGGCGTGTAGCTCGCGAGACATATGCCTGCGAGCTACATCGCCGAAACCAAGCGGCTGCATCAGCACTTTGCCATAGTGCAAAGTGCCTGAAAAGCACAGCCGCTGCAACGATACTCTATGGACGAACAGCTGCAGCCATACGGGCTGTGTAACGCATTCCTTCTGTTCGTGCAAGGCACGCATTTATTTAATTATTTATTTATTGTGATGTCAGACTGACAACACAATAAATAAATAATTAAATAAATGCATTCCTTGCATGAGAAGGAATGTGTTACACAGCCCGTACGGCTGCAGCTGCTCGTCCATAGAGTATCGTTGCAGCGGCTGTGCTTTTCAGGCACTTTGCACTACGGCAAAGTGCTGATGCAGCCGTTTGGTTTCGGCGATGTAGCTCGCAGGCATATGTCTCGCGAGCTACACGCCGGAATCCCTGAAACTCAGTGTCTGTCATTATTTAGTGACTTAATTCCTAAATTATTTGCCAGAAAACCACACATTTTATGAGGAACAAACCAAAAATAAGAAGCAAAAATCTATTCATTCTGTGAAAATCTGGACAGTTGAGAGGTATAGCTCAGCTGTGGCTGTCTGAGTTTTCCTTTCCCCTCACAAAATCATGGTCGAATGGAGCCTCCCCCCTGCAGCCATTACAATGAACCATTACTTGGCTATTTCACCCCATTTACCATTAACACTAATGTGCATACTGTTTTACTTCTACAATGATTTGGACTTCATTTGAAAGATTTATGTTTCATTTTACGGCACAAGCACTAAGACATCTGCTAAATAAAGCAATGCAATCTCACAATGAAAACAAACTTAGCATTAAAACTTCTCTGCCCATGAAATTCACATTCATTGAAACAGCACTGAAACCCACATTCAAAGAAAATACATTTTGCCAGTGGCAGATAAAGATTAACTTTGGGCTGTTTTCAAATCATAGGTTCCTTGGACACAAAACATACACGTGGTCTTTGATACACATTCCTGATTGTATTAAATTATTTTCTTTGTACAATATAGTACAGTTGTTAGAGGGTGTTTGAAATTTGTTTTGAACATTTTTCCAGTAAACAATGAAACAAAATGCATGCACCAATAATGACAAATTTGACCAATTCAGAACATTTTCCAGTAAACAATTAAACAAAATGCATGCACCAATAATGACAAAACTGCCCAATTCAGAACTTTCCATCATAAAAGTCTACTCAAACTTCTACAGTCCACCAGTATCAGTAAATATGTACAATCTCTGAAGAAGTAAAAGTCATCTAAATAATTCCACATTAAAGAAATCTGTAACTAATGAAGAGGTTGCTGCTAGCAAACAACTTTATATTTCATTGTTTTATCTACAAATAAAGTGCCTGTTGCCCTTGAGGAATAAATTGCCTAAGTTGCATTAAAAAATGATAAGCTAGTAATATTGCAATAGGGAATGGATGTCAAACTGATAACAGGTTCATAGTTACTAGGTATCTTCACCAAAAAAGACTGCAGCATCCACCCCCTTTACAATACAGTACAGTATCAGCAATGCATCTACCTACTGTGGGAGTAGAACCCACAGCCTTCTGCATCAAAAGCAAGTACACTACCTATTGTGCTATTAACAACACAAGCAGACTTAGCATAAGCAGAACTAAACTTTTGTTCCCGTGCAGCTCTCAGCTTCTTGTAAAATCTACTTAACACTCAGCTGCATCTCTGAACTTTGCAGCACAAGAAATCTGGAAAATACAAAATTTAGGAGGGGGGGGAGGCAAAAGACCACAAAACAGGGACACATTTTAAACATTGCTTGTATAATGTTGGAAAGTTGTTAGAATAAAATGTTGTGTTACCACCATACATTTCACTGCCAAGTATTGAACCCAGGACCCTGTGGAAAACAGTAAGAGCAACATACCACTATGCCAAATTATCTGTTTTATGAAAGAAAGGAAGACTGAAACTTAAATGACTACCATTTAGTGAATTCAGTTCTCACCATAGCTGTCAATATCTTAGCACAAAACACCTGAACAAAGCCAATAATAGGGGAATACAACCCCAAACAAATTCAGTGAATTCAGTTACCACCATAGCTTTCAACCTTGGCACAAAAAACCTGGACAAAGCCAATAATGGGGGAATACAGTCCAAAAATAGGGACAAATATCCACTGAGGACAACAAAGCAAACCCACACAAACACAGGGATGACATGCAGACTCCACACAAAAGGCACCCCAGCCAAGAATAAAACCAGACAAGCTGTAGCTGTCAGGCAACAATGCTACCACTGCACTACTGGCTGTGTTAAATAACAAAAATACAGAAACCACAGATTTTATGAGGAACAGAACAGAAAAAATATGAGGCAAAAATCTGCAAATGTTTTACAAATGGTGGTGGGTAGGGAGGCTCTTGCCAGTTGGGCCCAAGGTACAGGGTTCAAGCCTTATTCTCTACCCACCACCATGTAGCAACTGGGGCATTACACACACACACACACACACACACACACACACACACACACACACACACACACACACACACACACACACACACACACACAATATCAATTAAAATAATCATATATACATTATAAAGAAATACTCTCCAGTTCCATTCACTATTTAAACCTGCTGGAGATAGCATATTAAAATTTTAAAATATATAAAGTTTCTTTATACAATAATTTCTTTTTCATCACCACTTCATCTGTCTCTGATATATGTTCCAAAATACAAGCTTTTAACTGGCTTTACCAGAAAGGCTCATCCAGACTCCGCTACACTTTGCTGTGAAGGAAAGGTTAGTTTGCTTTTATTTGTTGTATTTTGTATTACTTTATTGCCTTTTTATATTTTGAATACTGTGGTTTGTTTTCTTTACCTAGTGTTTTACTTGCATTCTGCTTTAACTGCATATTAAAAATTCAAGAGAGACCACAGCTCTCTCTCTTCTGAGTCAGGCAGAAACACCCTCCCACCCAGTTACAGTTGTCTTGTTAAATACTACTGTCTTTCTAGTTGCCTGCCTCTTATGTTAATCTGACCATATATCTCATTTCCTCTCTGCTTTCATTGGCTTGTGAAATTTAAAATCACTCCCCTTCAGCTATTTAAATTTATTGGCCATCCTACTGTTTTCCATAGTACCAGAATACAAAAGTGACCACCCCTTTCAACCCATCTTGCTGTTTTAAAAATAGTAACTCTCCACTAAACCTTAACTTTTTAAACAGGTAAAAAGTACAGTTTTGTACTACCATAAATGTAGATGTTTGAGTGTATACCCTGCTGCAGTCATAACACTTAGGTTATCCTGCTGTCAGGCGGTCCCGCAGTCGGCCAGAAGTCCAAAGTCTTGGTCCGGCGTCGGTTGCTGTCGCTTCTTCCCTGACGTCAGAGTGCCAGGAGTATATCAGAGGCATCCAATGCCATTTTCTTCAGTTTTTCTTGCCCCAGATGTCAGGTGCCCCTAATTGGTAGGCAAAAAAAAAAAAAAAAAAAAAAAATATATATATATATATATATATATATATATATATATATATATATATATATATACATATACATAAAGCTATATGGATGAAATAAACAAAATCCTTAGGCACAAGCAAATACACCACAGAGGAAGAATAGAATGGAGTGGTAGAGATAAGTTCAGCTAGTTCAGAGGGGATGGAGGGAGGGTAACCTGGACTGCAGCAGGGTATACACTCGAACATCTACATTTATGGTAAGTACAAAACTGTACTATGTTCATCATGTTACCCTGCTGCAGTCATCACACTTGGGTAGAATCCCAAAGCTAAGGATGGGAGGTGGAGTCAAACAGGGTTAGAGGAGGCTAGAAGGCCCTGCAAAACTGCAGTAGCGAAGCCAGCTCTAGTCTTAGAGTAAAGTGGTAAGTGGTAATGTTTGGTGAAGGTGTGAACTGAACTCCAAGTTGCAGCTTCCAGAATATCCTTGGTTGGCACCCCCTGAGGAAGGCTGTAGATGTAGCTGCTGCCCTGGTGGAGTGGGGTCTTATGGTAGCAGGAACTGGTTTTCCATGGTGGGTGTAGCAAAAACGTATGCAATGTCCTATCCATATGGAAATGGTTTGTTTTGAGATAGCCTTTCTTTGTGATGCTGTAGCATAGGATACAAAAAGCTGGTCAGTCTTTCTGAAAATCTTAGTTTTATCCAAGTAGTAACATAGCTGCCTGTGAATGTCCAAGGAATGCAGGAATCTTTCTCCTTTGTCCTGTGGATTTGGAAAGAAGGTGGGTAAATGGATGGTTTGATTTAGAGCCACACTGGATACCACCTTAGGCATAAAGGAGGGGTTAGTTCATAGAGAAACTCTGTCTTGATGAAAAATGAGGAAAGGCTCTACTGCCATTAGTGCCTGAAGTTCTGAAACTCTTCTAGCTGAAGTGATTGCTAGCAGCAGGGCAGTCTTCCATGATATAAACTTTAAGTCAGCTGAGGAAGCTGGCTCAAAAGGCGATAGTGTGAGTTTTTCCAGAACAAAGTTGAGGTCCCAAGTAGGTGTTGGTGCTCTCCTGGGAGGCCTGATATTCTTGGCCCCTCTGAGAAACTGTCTTAAGAGTGGATGTGAAAATAAGGGAGGATCCGTGTTGTAGTGAGCAGAGATGGCTGAGGCGTGGATTTTAATAGATGAAAAAGAAAGTCCTTTGTGTAACATCTCAGTTAAATATTGCAGAATCTGAGGTATGTCAGGCTGAAGGGTATTTTGGCCTTTAGCTTGATTCCAGGTGCAAAACCTTTTCCATTTGTCTGAGTAGGCTTTCCTGGTGCTGGACCTCCTGGCCCCCAGCATAACTTCCATAATAGCTTGTGAGAGAGGAGCTGGCTGGTTGCTTAGGTGATTTGCCATGCAGCCAAGTTTAAGGTTTTGAGCTGGCTGTGTAGAATCTGAGTGTCTTGTGTGAGCAGGTGGGTAATTTGCGGGAGAATCTATTGTGGGCCCTGGGCCATATTCCTTAATAGTGGGTACCAGTGCTGACGTGGCCAGTCTGGAGCAATGAGTATCATTCGGGGTCTCTCCATCCTGACTTTCAGAAGTACATTTGTGAGAAAGGGTAGTGGAGGAAAGGCATATACTGTTAGCATTTTCCAACTGAATGAGAGTGTGTCCACTTTCCAAGCTTGATGGTGAAAAGTCCTTGTGCAAAACTTTGTTAGCTGATAGTTTTGAGGGCTGGCAAACAGGTGTATGTCTGGGAGCCCCTATTTTTGAGTTATCATTGCAAATACTTGTGGATCCAGTTTCCACTCGTTGGGATCCATGATGTTTCTGCTTAGGTCGCTTGCCAATGTGTTCTTTTTTCCTGGCAGGAATTGAGCTTGTAATTGAACTTGGTAAGCCAGTGCTGTGTTCCACAAGGTCATTGCTTGCCTGCATAGAGGGTAGGAGTGTGTACCCCCTTGTTTGTTTATGTACCACATTACTGTGGTGCTGTCTGTCCTTATGATAAGTTGCCCCGTATGCAATAGGTCCTTGAAGGCTGTCAGAGCATTTTGTACAGTTAGCATTTCTTTTTGATTGATGTGCAGATTCCTTTGATCTGCTGTCCATAAGCCTTGAACGCACCGTCCTGCCATGTGTGCCCCCCAGGCATAGTCCGATGCATCTGTTGTGATAGTTTGCCTGGCTGGGGGTAGGGTGAAAGGCTGACCCTTGTTTAGGTGACAAGCCTGTGACCACTATAGAAACTCCTGTTGAAGGCAGGGAATGAGATTTATCATGGTTTCCAAGCTGTGGCTGTGTTGAGTCCATACGCTTTTTAGGTACCACTGTAATTTCCTCATATGCAGTTTTGCAAATGGTATTAGTAGTATGCAAGATGCCATGAGGCCCAAGGCCTGCAGAATTTTTCTTGCAGGGAGTTGGGTCTTTGTTGTCATTGCTCTGAAGTATTGAGTTAATTGTAGTTGTTTGTCTGGCATCAGATAAGCCATCTGGGCCGTTGTATTCAAGCTGGCACCCAGGAATGTCATATTTTGTGAGGGCACTAGTTTTGATTTATTTTCGTTTACTGTGTACCCTAGGCAACTTAGAATATGTCGTACAAAAGCCAGGTGTTGTAAGAGAATGTCCTTGCTTTCTGCTTGGATGAGACAGTCGTCCAGGTATGGGTATATTTGAATTCCTCTCTGTCTGCAGTATGCAATTACTGGTGCCAGGCATTTTGTGAAGACCCTGGGAGCAGTAGATAAGCCAAAGGGCAGTGCAGAGAATTGGTAATGGGTTGAACCTGCAGTGAAACGGAGGTATCTTCTGCAATTTTGTCTGATATGGGCATGCAGGTATGCCTCCTTGAGGTCCAACGTTACTAGCCAAGCTTTCTTGCCCAACATGGGAAGAAGCTGCTGTAGTGTTAGCATCTTGAATTTGGTTACTTGCAAGAAGGTGTTTAAAATTGAAAGGTCCAGAATGGGTCTTCAGCATTGTCCTTTCTGGGGACTAGAAAGAGCCTTGAGTAAAATCCTTGACCTTGCTCCTGTGTAGGTACCAGTTGAATGGCTCTCATGTGCATGAGAGCTGTAATTTGTTTTTGCGCCTCTGCCCATTGATTTTGTGGCAGGTTTGGCATTCCTTTTAACCTTGGCAAGAGTGGAAATGGAATCTGTGTGAGATAATGTCTAGGACCCATTTGTCCTTTGTGACGATGTGCCAGCTGTCTGCAAAAAGTGCTAATTTTCCTCCCAAGGGAGCTGCCAAGAGGGATTTGCTTGGCAGTTTGAGGTTTAAGTCATTGTGTTTGCCTTCTAGTGGCTTGGGACCTGTCTTCTCCTCCCTTCTGTGTTGTAGTGCCCCATTGGCAAGGTTTGTAAGGGATTTGTGCTTGTCCTTTGCCCCTTGGGCGCCTGTATTTACCCCTCTGTGGTCTGTCAGAAGCTGGAAAGGACCAATGTTTTGTTGGCCAATTTCTGCTGAAGCGTGGGGGCTGTACTTGTAAGAAATCTTTGACCGTCTGCATAGATTTTGCCTTATCCTCCATTTTCTTTAAAACCTCCTCTGCTTTAACCACAAATAAAACATCCTGCTGTAAGGGTGCATTCAGTAACTTTGCTTTAACATGATCAGGCAGAGATTGTTCCTTTAACCAAGCATGCCTATGTATAACAGACCCAGTAACAGCTGCTCTAGAGGAAGCTTCCAAGGCATCAAAACCACATTGTAAAGTACGCTTGCCCACCTGCTCAGCTGCATGCAGCAGATCTTGCATTTCCTTGAATTCAGACTGTTGAGGGTGCGTGCCCATCTTTTGTTTTATTTGAGACATTAGGAATTGCTGGTATTCAAGCATGTGAAATTGACAATTTAGTGCTCTCATAGCTAGAGTAGTTGAGGTGTAAACCTTCTTCCCCCACCTATCTAGTGCTCTGGAGTCTCTTTCTTTTTTTTTAAAACAAGTTTATTGTTTTTAACATATAAATAAATATCATAACAATTTTATACAAGTAATTAAAATAGAAATGGTTATAACATTCAATAAAATAACCAAAGTATTTACAAAGACATCCACTACAATCAAATCAATTAATTAAACTAAAATACCATGCTATTGAAGTTAAGATTTTTTTAACAAATTTTGTAAAGTATCCCATATAATATAGTAAGATGTTTTTCTAGTAGTTCTTGATTTTATTGTCATCAATTCCATATGGCACACTACAGTCATAACATTTTTAAATTCATTAAACGAAGGAGGCATATCTGAAATCCAATTTCTGGTTATTATTTTTCTAGCCACTGCTAGAATAGACCATAACAAGGGAAGCTTAACCTTTTAACACTTTGAGGTACAGGAGTGTTGAATAATATAAGAGATTTAGAAATAATGAAATTATCTGTAAAAGAGCCTGCAAAAATCATTAATTGACTTCCAATATTCATTCAATTTTATACAGTCATAAAACATATGTGCCCAATCAGCATTAATTTCTACATTACATCTTTTACATAGATTGTCTTTATTATTTATTTTATTCATCATCAAAGGTGTATAAAAGGATCTATGTAAAAATTTCCAAGTAAAAAGTCTTCAGATAATGGAAGAAGTAGTTTTATAGGCAGATTCCAATATATATTGTTTATCTTGTTGATTTGGTAATTCACCATTAATGGAAGTAAAATAATTCCAATAGGTATCTACATTGTAATAAGTTTCTTCTCTAATAATTTTATGTATGTATGAAAGCTTACCTTTATCAGAAACTTTATGTTGTAAATTTAATATCAAGTAATCAATCAATGTTGGAATAGATTCTTTAACTGTTATAGATATTAAATCAATTTTATTAATGAGATGTTGTCTAAAGGTCTGAACTTCTAACCAACAAGTTTCTCTCAGATCAAATTTTTGTTTTAAGAAGTCTAAACTTTTAACTTTATTATCAGATAGCAACTGATACCAGTACTTTAGATCATTATCTGTGACTAAATGAGTTCTTTCAGAAGTGAATGACAAAAGCATACCTCGTGTATACATTATAGGGAATATAATAAAGTTCCATTCCTTATACTTAGGATGCATGAATATAAAATTACGATAACTAATAATAATGTTTAATGGATAATTAACTATATATTTTGGTGTAATAGGTGAAGTACAGAATTCTTTTAGTAACCATAGCATGGAGTTATTTACAATCATATTTTTATGTGTTAAAGAGATTTTCATGAAGTGAATACTAATTAGTTCCCAATAATCTTTCCATTTTGCAACATATGACTGATCTATTAACAAAGTAATAACTTTTATAATAGAAGAGATAGTATATAAGTTAAAGTCTGGAAAAGAAATAGACCAGCTATTAGTATGTTTCTTTAATGCAATCCTAGGTCTATTAGGTGCCCATAGGAAATTTAACATTAGTGTATTCAATTTCTTGATAATTATTTTTGTAGGTGGGAGTATTATTGATTGTATTAAGTATAATATCTTGGGGAATATTATCATTTTAATAATTGTAAGTCTCTCTTCCATAGTAAAAAACATATTATTCCAAGTATTGAAAAGATTTTGTATATTAAGAAGACAGGTATTATAATTATTATGTATAATAGATTTGATATCTTTAGTTAATATTATACCTAGATAAGTTATCTGACCTGAATTGGGTATATATTTACTAAAATCACTAATGAGAACATTTTTTCGTGTATATATAGGTAGTATTTTAGTTTTTTCTTCATTGAATGTTAAACCAGAAATATTTTTAAAATTCATCATTTTATCAAATAGGGACTGCATAGAAGAATTAGATCCTGCTGATGTAATTAGAACATCATCTGCAAAAGTTGAATTTTAGATGTTGTATACTCATCTATTTCAAATCCTCTATATCAGTACTGTTTCTGATCAGATTAGCCCAAGGCTCCATTATTAAAGTAAATAATAGTGGAGAGAGTGGACACCCTTGTTTTGTACCTTTTAAAATGGGTATTTTTGTGAGACATATGTTCCTATCTTAATGTAAGCCAATGCTCCTTTATATAGATGTTCAATTAGATTTACAAATGCATCTGAGAAGTTTGTGCACTTCAGTAAGGTAAACAAGTAGTCCCAACTTACTGAATCAGATGCTGAACTTATATCGAGACTAATAAGTGTTAAATCTTTCTTTTTCCTATTTGCAAAATCAATTAACGTTAAAGTTCTCCTTATATTATCAAAAGTATTTCTATTTACAATGAAGCCTGTCTGATCTATATCTATAATGCCTGGGATGATTGTCTTCAATCTATCAGCAAAAATACTCATAAACATTTTATAATCAACATTAAGTAATGAAATGGGTCGATATGAAGTGCATCTAGTTGGATCTTTATTGGGTTTCAAAATTGGGGAAATAAATGTGTACTGCCAAGATGGGGGAGTTATTAGCTCATTTTGGGCCAAAATAAAAACCTTATGTATTAATGAGTATGTACTTTTAGAAATAATTTTATATATCTCTGGTATAATACCATCATTACCTGGTGCTTTGTTTGATTTAAGCTTGTTTATTTGTGTAACAACCTCTGTATATGAAATACTTTTATCCAATAGTTTAGTCTGTTGTTTATTAAGTTTTTATTCATGTTTGTAGTTATAAATTCCTTTATTTTATCTTTAGGTTCCATGTTAATGTTATTATGATTAATTTTGTGAAAGTGATTTCTAAATTCATCTAATATTTCTGGTAGACTAGAAACATTCTTCTTTTTCCTTAGAGAGAAAATTTCTTTGATATGATTTTGCTTATTCAACCTTCTTGTTTTATTCTTAAGTCTATGTAAGTATTTGGGACTTATTGAGTAAGACAAAAACTTGTATTTCTCTAAAGTTATTTTAACTTTATGAGTTAAAATTTCTTTGTATTTCTCATTTAGTTTGTTTATTTCTTCAATGACATTTTTGTCCATAATATTTTCTTTATTATTATGCTTATAAGAATCTAATTTACTTTGAATATCTAATAATTCTTTATCCCAAGATTTCCTTTTATTATTATACCATCTGATACTTTGTCCATATAGATATGATTTTAAAGCATCCCAGACATAAACAATGGAGACTTCAGGAGTATTATTTATGTCTAAAAAATGTTGCACTTCTGAAAGTATATAATCTTTATAGTCTTTTAGTTGAGTTAGGTATGCTGGTATCCTTTTGATCTGAACATTGTAAGTGCTTTTTATCATGAACTCAAAGACAATTGAATTATGATCTGATATAGGACACAAAATGATTTTAGAGTTAACTAACTCTGTTACCATCTGGTTAGAAATAAAGACTCTATCTATTTTTGAATAAGTTTTATATCTGTTAGAAAAAAAGGTGTATGGTAATGATTTTGAGTCTATCTGATTATTAATATCATTTAAATGATAAGAATTAACAAAATCCTTTAAATGTTTTGCATTAGATGTAATTTTCCTTTTTCCTATAGTAGTAGTATCTTTTTCATGTAGGATACAATTAAAGTCACATGCTAAAATAATATCTCCTGTAGAAAATGATATGATCTTATTAAGATGGTATTTCACTGTGTTAATACCAATTCCTGGTATCCAATATACATTGATTAATGTATATGTCTTTCCATTAATTTGTATTGTAACCATACAAAACATTCCTTTATCATCTTCATAAGACTTAATAGTTTTAGGAATGGGCATACTTTTATTCCATAAAATAGCCACACCTCTTTTTTTCTGAGTGTGCTCTGAACTAATTAATACTGTAAATTTATTTGTGTCTAATTTATCAATATCTTTTTTCAAGAGATGTGATTCTTGAAGAAATACTAAGTTGGCCTTATGTAAATTAATGTATCTCATTAAGCTTGCCCTTTTACATGGATTATTCATTCCATTAATGTTTAAAGAAATTCCTTTTAGGGAAGTCATTTGGCATTTTTAAAACATATAAAACTCATAAACAGAATAACAATTAACAAAATAAGTAGTGTTATGCCTCCTCCTTTAGGTGTACCATTAAATATAGCTGTATTTATTGAAACTCTTATGGGAATTTGTATAAACTTCAATTTTGTTTGTAGTGACAATGAGCTTACAAAATGTATTGTGGATGTCAGAACTATATACAAACAACAGTAAACAGAAGAAAATAATATAAGGATTAAACCTTGCACCCAGCCTGGAGTTAAAAACTCCAACTTTGAGTAGTACATAACACTCAAGTTAACCCCCTACCCTAAGCAGCAGTACCTCAGCTGCCACCTTATCAATTTAATACTAGTTATTATTAACTAAAGTTAACACCTTTCAATTCGATTATCTAGTAAGACAAAGCTAAACATTAGATAAATCAGCATCATATAAACAAATAGAAACTTTTTAAAAACAATTCATACTGCTATATACATCTATTTAATATAATACATTTATAATCAAATAAAATTCAAATAAACTTGATATTAGGAACCAAGAAGAGAGAGAGAAATAAAAGAAGCGAGAGAGAGAGAGAAAGAGAAAAAAAAGGGCATATCTACATATTAATTTATTTAAAGTTTGCAAAAATAAGTTCTGATGTTCATTTAAAGTCAATAACTTAAGCTATTATGGTTCAGACATTACATATATTAAGATGTACCTATTTTCTGTCATAGAAATGCAGTTAACAGCTTCTAAAAGGCTTAAAATTACTTGCATCAAAGCTTTTTTCTCATACTTATTATTGCCAGTAAAATAAAATATTTATGTTCATAAAAATGATTACAAATCATACTGCATAGCTATGCAAATTCCCAGATATACTTGCATTATTGTGAAGAAAGCCATCTGTATTTTATATATCTGAACTGCTGCTTTAAAATATGTCACATGACAACTTATTTTAAGATAAAATCATAATGATATTTATGCTTGTCAGTTAGATAAGTCAGATGAATTGTAGCATTGTATATGTTTAAATCATAAGTATTTACATGCTTTAATATGTTACAGTCAAGTAAACATTTCAAAGGCATATGTATATATGTTTTACTTTCTATGCTTTCTAAAATATCACATTTGCTTACTATGGGATACTGAATCATTTAAAATCATTATAACTTTCATATTTTATAAATTATAACATGAATAAGTAAGAAATTATAAAAAATAACTCACATTTAAATGTTATAGAGTTCATTTTCCATCGCAGAGTCACATTTACAGCAGTTCTACTTCCTGGTAGAGTGTTCTTCTTGAATCTGCGATGTGTCAGTGTGAATTCAGGGGTCAAAGTTCAAATTGACTGTATTCAGCTTCTCTGTGTGAATTCTGAGTGTTGAAGCTTTTAAAACAACTCGAGGACACTATTCACGAGGTAACCCACATCCCAAATTGTCTCCCTTAACATTCTGGCGGGAATTTTGATAAATGCAAGTGACTGACATTCATTTAGCAATAAAAATGAAACTAAACAGAGCAAAACCTTCACAAAGTATTTTACAAGTTATTACAGCCTCCATGACAGTGAAACTAAGCCCACCGTTATTAATAAATAATACAACTAATTTTTATGCCCCTATTCAATTTTTTATACAAATCTTATTATTTGCCTGTATCAGTAATATCAGAAGCATGTAAATGTACTTATATAAAAGAAAAAGAGAGTGAGAGAAAATAAGAAAAAAAAAGAGAGTAGAAAATAAAAAGAGAGCAAGAGAAGAAATAGAAAAATAAAAAAGAAAGCTATAAAAAGTATCTACAGTGGAATATTACTTGCTGTTTATATTAATAAAGATAGATATGAAACATATTATTTACTACTATTTAGTTCTAATTATTAGTAATTAAAGCATGACAGATTATTTGTAAACAAGTATAAGCAATAGAATCATGGGAAAATAATTAGCAACAGTATTTAAACAGCACATATACTTTTTTACAAGGAATTAATAAGTTATTATTCCACTTATCATATTTTCATTACACTTCTCTCCCTGCCCTCCCCCACCCCTTACTGAATGCATAATCTAAAAAGAATGTCATTATTTAAAACAAAAGAAAAAAAATGTATCACATTACTAACCTTGAGTCTCTTTGTCACAAAGAGAAACAGATTGATTGATAGCTTGTTATTAGTTCCTCAGATATTTTGATTATTTATGAAACAAAACAGTTCTTTGTACACAGAAAATAACTTTGATTAAATCTTTTTCAGAATATTTGTGGCTTTCTGAAAATGCAGTAACTGTATTTAAGAATATTAATAGTGAAGAAAAAAGAGAGAGAGAAAAAAAAAAAACATAGAACAAGTCATTTGTTTTTTAGTCTTTTTTTCTTCTCTGAAGTCTTCCATGAAGCTTCTGTTGCCAACCTCTTTAATGAAGGACTAGCCCATTCCATTTCCTCTATTTTATCCAAAATCTTATTTTTTTTTTGATAAACAGCAATGCAGAGTCTAAGTCTTCAAAAATTCTGGGGCCATCAGGAAGAAAGATTTTTAGTTTGGCAGGAAACAGAAGGTAGGTTCTAAACTGTGCTTTCTTAAGCTCTCTTATTAATGGCAGAAAAACTTTTCTTTTAGTTATTACCAAGGAAGAATAGTCATTGTCAAAACGCACAGTTGCCTCATTAATTTTAACAGGTGCTTTAGCCCAAGCAGTTTTAAGTACCATCTCTTTATCAAAAGATGATAGAAATCTAACTATAACTGATCTAGGATACTTTTTGTTAGAGTTAGAATTAGAGATGGATCTATGGGCTCTTTCGATACCAAAAGAAAATGCTTCTGGCAAGTCTAAAGTTTTAGGGAGCCATGTATTTAAAAAAGAAGTAATATTGTTACCTTCAATATTTTCTGGCAGTCCAAAAATCCTGATGTTATTGTGCCTAGATCTATTTTCCAGGTCATCAAGTTTAGTTTGTAGATGTGTGTTCTGTTTCAGCAAAAACTCAATGTTGATTTCTTCTTCTTGGATTCTATTCTCCATGTCATTTACAGTCTCTTCTATGCCTGTAATCTGAGTCTTCTGTTGTTGCAAGTCTATATGTAACAAATCTATTTGTTTTGTAGTTTTTTCTATGAAGGTATCAATTTTAGTATCCAGTTTATCCATATTGGCAGTAAGTTGCTGAATTGTAGATATGATATCAGAGACTGAAGTTCTTTCTTGATGCTGGAGTCTTGAGAATTTGTCTTACTGGAACTCATTTCAAACAGAGGTGCTGACAGAAAAATTTCCAAGGTGTTTTATGACAGGAATATTATTAAAATTATCTTTCTTTTTTAGATATTATTTAAGAAATAGATATTCCAAACGTATTCAGAAAGAAAATTACTTCATAAATTAATTTTTTAAGTAATTATTTCCTGTCAGTGCTGTGAAATTGGTGGAGCTGAAGAAATCTGCTGCTATCCTGTGTTCATCCTTGGCCACGCCCCCTGGAGTCTCTTTCTGAGGGTACAGGATTTTTAGCCATAGAAGCCTTGGCCCCTTTGGGACCCTGGAAGATTGTCTCTGGATCAGCAGCAGGGCTTTTGTAAAGGAATTTGTGAGAGTCAGGCACTCTATAGTATCTATCTGGTTTGGCTGGAGCAGGAGGCAGAGAATCTGGATTTAGACTAGATTCTAAGAAGACATCATCCACTATGTCCAAAACTGGGGGGACAGCATGTGGTCTGTGCTGGGGGAGTAAAAGAAACTCTCAGAGTATTTTCTTTGAGTCAGAGTAGTCCTGAACTTCCCAGTGGAAGTGTTCCCTCATGGTGTGTAAGGTTTCCCCAAAGGAGTAATCTTCAGGGGGAGAAGCTGAGGGAATGGAGTCTTCAGAATCAGAATCTTCATAAGGGGGGGAAGGAGTAATCCTGTTCCTCAGAGGAGCCTGAGGAAAAGTACAGTTTTGTACCTACCATAAATGTAGATGTCCGATAGGTATGCATCTGCAGTCATCACATATGGGTTGTCCTGCCTCAGGCAGCCCTTCGGTCGGCCGAATTCCAAAGTCTGGGTCTGGCTTCGGCTGATGTCGCACTTTCCCCGATGTCAGAGCATCCGGGGTATAAAAGCATCAACCGACGCCATCTTCCTCAGTTTTTCTTGCCCCAGATGCCAGGTGCCCTCTAGGAAGGCTAAATTTGGAGAAATGCAATAAAATTCCAAACATTTGCAAAAATATATATACATGTATGTACAAACAAATACACCATAATAGATACCCCCAGCTAGCTAATAGAGGGGTAAGCACCCTAGGAATACCACAGAGGGGAAGGAGGGAGGGTAAACCTGACTGCAGATGCATACCTATCGGACATCTACATTTATGGTAGGTACAAAACTGTACTATGTCCTTCAAGGATGCATCTGTAGTCATCACATATGGGTAGAATACCATAGCCAATCTGGGGGTGGAGGTGCTAAGTAAAGGATGGTGTAGTTAAGATACCCTGCAGGACTGCCGTAGCAAAACCTGCTCTGGATCTGGAGTATAAAGGTAAATTGTAATGTTTGGCAAATGTATGCACAGAGCTCCATGTAGCAGCTTCTAAAATGTCCTTGGTAGCCACCCCTCGTAGGAAGGCTGTGGTGGTGGCTGTGGCTCTTGTGGAATGAGGTCTAATGTTAGCTGGCACAGTTTTTCCATGAAAGGAGTAACAAAAACGAATGCAATTTCCTATCCATTTGGAAATTGTCTGTTTGGAAATTGCTTTTCCTTGTACCCCAGCAGCATATGCTACAAACAACTGGTCAGTCTTTCTGTAACTTTTAGTTCTGTCCAAGTAGTAGCGCAATTGTCTGTGTATGTCCAGGGTGTGCAGAAGTCTCTCCCCTTTATTTTGTGGTTGTGGGAAGAATGTAGGCAAGTGAATAGCTTGGTTCAAAGATACCCTGGATACCACCTTTGGCATAAATGTAGGATTGGTCCTCAAAGAAACTCTGTCCTGATGAAAGATAAGAAATGGCTGCACTGCCATTAAAGCTTGTAACTCAGATACTCTTCTTGCTGAGGTTATGGCCAGAAGGAAGGCAGTTTTCCAAGACAAACTGTAGATCTGCCGATGCTGCTGGTTCAAAGGGAGGAAGTGTTAGTTTTTCCAACACGAAATTAAGGTCCCAAGTAGGTAGAGGTGGTTTCCTTGGAGGATTGATGTTTTTGATTCCTCTTAGAAACTGTCTTAGGAGAGGATGAGAGAAGACAGGTGGATTAACATTGTATTCTGCTGAGATTGCTGAGGCATGTATCTTAATGGAAGAGTAAGACAGGCCATTGTGGAACAATTCTGCCAAATATTCCAGTATATGTGCCATGTTCATCACTGTCACATCTAGGCCCTTGTTGTGTTCCAGGTGTGAAATCTTTTCCATTTTGCTGAATAAGCCTTCCTTGTGGAAGGCCGGCGAGCTTCCATAATAATATCCTTCACTCTCTGGGATAGGTTATCCTGAGGAGGAGTCATGGTATTCTCCAGGCAGTTAGCTGCAAGGTTTTCAGGTTGGAGTGCAGAGTCCTGAAATTGTGCTGCGTCAGTAGGAGTGGCCATAGGGGGAGAGGCCATGGTTTCGTCTGTGATATGCTCTTTAACAGTGGGTACCAGTGCTGTCTTGGCCAGTTTGGAGCTATCAGAATCACTCTGGGCTGCTCTGTCCTGATCTTCAGTAGGACTTTGGTCATTAATGGGAGAGGTGGGAAAGCATACACTGTTAGAGCTTTCCAGCTGAAAGAGCGTCCACTTTCCAGGCTTGTGGGTGGTATGTCCTTGAGCAGAATTTCTTCAGTTGATGATTGTGGGGGGAAGCTAACAGATCTATTTCTGGCCTTCCCCATGATTGTGTGATGAGTAAGAAGATGTCTGGGTGCAGCATCCATTCGTGTGCATCCATGGTAGTTCTGCTTAAGCTGTCTGCCAGTATATTGTCTTTCCCTGGCACGAACTGGGACTGTAGCTGTATGTTGAGTTTCAAAGCAAGTTCCCATAGATTCATTGTCAGTCTGCAAAGAGGGTAGGAATGGGTGCCTCCTTGCTTGTTTATGTACCACATAACTGTGGTGTTGTCTGTCCTTATGAGCAGGTGGCCTTGCTGAAGGAAAGGTTTGAAGGCCTCGATTGCATGTATCACTGCCAGCATTTCCTTTTGGTTTATGTGCATGGGCAGCTCTCTTTGTGACCATAGCCCTTGGATACATCTGCCCTCCATGTGTGCTCCCCAACCTTGGTCTGAAGCGTCCGTGGTGATGGTTTGGTTGGCTCTTGGCTTGCTGAAGGGCAACCCGCTGTTCGACTGGCAGGCTTGAGCCCACCACAGAAATTCCTTTTGAAGGCAAGGAATGAGTGGGATCAGAGTTTCTAAGCTGTGACTGTGTTGAGTCCATAAACTTCTTAGGTACCATTGTAATTTTCTCATATGCAGTCTTGCTTGCGGAATCAGAAGAATGCAAGATGCCATGTAACCCAGGGCCTGCAGGATTTTCCTTGCAGTCAGCTGAGTTTGTCTTGTCAGATTCTTGAAGTAGTCTGGTAGTTGTTTTTGTTTTTCTTCTGTGAGAAAGGCCATTTGGGTGGTTGTGTCTAGATCCGCACCCAGAAAAGTTATTCTTTGGGATGGAACCAGTCTTGATTTGTGGATGTTGACTGTATATCCCAAGGCCTGTAGCAGGTGGATGGCATAGTCCAAGTCTTTTAACAAAGTTTGCTTGCTGTCCGCTTGTATAAGGCAGTCGTCCAGATATGGGTAGATTTGAATCCCCTGAAGTCTGCAGTGTGCAATTACTGATGCCAGGCATTTCGTGAATACTCAGGGTGCAGTAGATAAGCCAAAGGGTAATGCTGAGAATTGATAATGCTCTGACCCTGCAAGAAATCTGAGGTGTCTTCTGCAGCTTTGTTGAATAGGGACATGCAGGTATGCCTCCTTGAGGTCTAGAGTCACCAGCCAAGACCCCTTGCCCAGCATGGGAAGGAGTTGCTGTAGAGTCAGCATTTTGAATTTTGGCACAATGAGGTAAGTATTCAGTGCGGACAAGTCGAGAATAGGCCTCCATTGATTTTCTTTTCTTGGAACAAGGAATAATCTGGAGTAAAATCTTTGGCCTTGTTCTGAAAGAGGTACTTTTTCTATGGCTTTCATTTGCATTAAGTTGGTAATTTGCTTCAAAGTCTCTGCCCTCTGATTTGGTGGCAGGTCTGGCATGCCTTTTCTTTTTGGCAATGAGTGGAAATGGAACCTGTATCCTTTGTCTATTATTTGCAGTGTCCATGTGTCCCTTGTAATGCTGTGCCAATTTTTTGAGAATAAAGAAAGCTTTCCGCCCAAAGGTGCTTCTAATTGAGCCCTGGTCGGCGGAGTCAAAATAAAGTCATTGAGTCTGTCCTGGTGTAGCAGTTGTAGTTCCTGCACTACCTCTCTGGTTGGGAGGCTGCCACTGACGGCCTCTGTAGGAGCCTCTAGCTTGCCCTCTACCTCTGGCACACCTATTCCTGCCTCTCTGAGATCTGTCTGAGTCCAGAAAGGACCAATTCTTAGTAGGCCAATTTCTGCTGAATCTCAGTGGTTGGACTTGCAGAAAGTCTTTGACTGTTTGCACAGATTTTGCCTTTTCTTCAAATTTCTTTAAAACCTCTTGAGACGTGGAACCAAATAATTTTTGCTTTTCCATAGGAGCATCCAAAAGCTTAGCTTTAACATGGTCTGGCAGAGATTGTTCGTTCAGCCAGACATGCCTACGTATAACTGCACCTGTCATAGCTGACCTACATGAAGCTTCCAATGCATCATAACCACACTGCAAGAAATGGTTACTAACCTGCTGGGAGTTATGCACCAGATCCTGAAGGGATTTGCAATCAAGGGGTTCAGAAGAGGACAGTTTCTTATGCATTTCATCTAACAAATACTCTTGGTACTGTATCATATGAAATTGACAATTTAATGCCCTCATGGAAAGAGTTGCAGAAGTATACACTTTCTTACCCCATCTCTCTAATGCTCTGGACTCCCTTTCAGAGGGTAGAGGATTTTTAGCAGTGGCAGCTGCAACCCCTTTTGGGCCCTGGGAAATAGTTTCTGGATCAGCAGAGTGGGCCTTGTACAGGTGTAGATGTGAGTCCGGGACCCTGTAGAACCTATCAGGTTTGGCAGGAGCCGGAGGGAGAGAGTCAGGGGCAGCACTAGCATCAGAGTACACATCATCAATGACATTCAAAACAGGAGGTATAGCTAAAGGCCTATGCTGAGGTAAATGTAAAAAGGTCCTTAATCTCTTTCTGGAATCAGAGAATTCCTGACCCTGCCATTGAAAATGTTCTCTCATAGAGTGTAATGTCTCTCCAAAGAAAAACTCTTCAGGAGGGGAGGCCGAGGGAATAGATTCTTCAGCATCAGAATCTTCGTAGGCCGAATAAGCCTCCTCCTGGTGGTCTGACAGAGCAGAGCCATCAGTGGACTCATCTGAGGACTGGGGGTCAGAGGGCTCAACCCTGGGCCTTTTGTCTGGAGGTGGTTGAGAGCCCCTGTCCGGATGAGGTTGGGAGCCTCTAATTAATGAAATCAGATCCTCTGCTAGGCTAAGAATCTGAGAGCCAGTAGAAGGTCTCTGAGAGGAAACCTTGGGAGGCAAAGCTTTAGTAAGTTTAGCAGCTTTAGCCCTAGAGAAAGCCTTAATGGACATGGAAACAGGGGGTCTGGCTGCACCACGTGCAGGAGTAGACTTATCTAAAGGAATGGTGTCTGAAGGTTCCTGGACACCGGTTTCAGTAGGTAATTCAATAACCGACTCGGCCGGGGCCTCCGGGGCCGAGGTAGTCGGCTGTGTGGTTTCGGTAATAGGAAGTACCAAGGACTCGGTTTCAGCCAAAACCGTGACACTCACGGTAGGCCTGACCGTGGTTTCAGCCGAAACCGCGGTCCGCGTGCCTCGGTCCTTGTCCTTCCATTTTTTAACTAAATGCGAAGTCGGAGTCTCTGACGGCATCTTATAAGCAAAACTAGCCCCAAAAAATTCCTGCAAACTCCGACCGACGTCTAAGAGTTCATTGGTTGAAGGAAGCACAGGCTGAACAGGCCGAGACGTCATGGTCTGGGCCTAGGCAGGGGTGGTCTGGGCCTAGGCAGGGGAGGCAGTAAGAGTGGAAATCCTTATGAGGTCTTTGTTTCCCACAAGTTAAACAATTATTAACTTTATCTGACATCGGCTGAGGCAAGAAAGAGTCCCCAACGGGGTACTTAGCTTTTTCGAAGTCTTCGGTAGCTGAATCACAGGAGCTGGCCGACCGGCACTTGCGAACTGCTTCTGCTTCGGGCACCACGCAGCAAGAAAGACAGAGGAAGATGGCGTCGGCTGATGCTTTTATACCCCGGACGCTCTGACGTCGGGGAAAGTGCGACATCAGCCGAAGCCAGACCCAGACTTTGGAATCCGGCCGACCGAAGGGCTGCCTGAGGCAGGACAACCCATATGTGATGACTGCAGATGCATCCTTGAAGGACATCAGACACCTGATCAGAGGAGGCATAATCCTCCTCTTGTCTAGGCCTTTTGTCGGGGGGGGGTTTGGGAATCCCTGATCAAAGAAATCAAATCTTCAGCCATTTTAAGCATCTGTTTCTTAGGCATAGGGCCTTGGCCTGGAGACTGAAGTGTAGGCTTTTTTGGTTTTAGAGGAGACTTAAGCTTAGCATAAAATTTTATGGTGAGGGTAGTCGGTCTGAAGACACCTTCAGAAACCGAAGGTGTTTCTGCAGCACCGGCTTCCCCTACTGCAATGTCGTCGGTAGGGCCTAAGGAAAATGGCTGCGTCGGCCTAGAACTCTCTGCTGGAAGATCCGATGCGATCTGGGGATCCAATTCAGCAGTAGCCAGGGGCTGCATAAGTGCCTCACTGAAAACCGGAGAACTGGCGACCGGGCCAGCCGAGGCCTCGGTGTCTGGTTTGGGTCTAGGCCGCCTGTCCTTATCCTTGCGTTTTTTATGCACGCCGGTAGTCGGTTGCTCCGACAACATAGTGTAATTAAATTTTCTACTGAAGTAGTGTCGTGCGAAATTAAAGCGACGCTTTATAGTTCGCTTATTGAACCTAGCACAAAACCGACAACCAGTGACGTCATGGTCTGGGCCTAGGCAAGGTATACAAAAAGAATGAAAGTCCTTATGAGGTATTTGCTTCCCACAAGAAATGCAATTGTTAACTTTTTCTGACATCGGACTGAGGCAAGAAAAGGTTCCCCAACGGGGTACTTAGCTTTGAAGACTTCGGACTGAAACTCGATTTGAAAATCTCAGGTGTCAGCCGACCGGCACTTGTGAACCGCTTCTGCCTCGGGCACCGCGCAGCAAGAAAGACTGAAGAAAATGGTGTCGGATGCCTCTGATATACCCCTGGCGCTCTGACGTCAGGGAAGAAGAGACAGCAACTGACGCCGGACCAAGACTTTGGAATTCTGGCCGACTGTGGGACCGCCTGACGGCAGGATAACCCAAGTGTGATGACTGCAGCAGGGTAACACGATGAACATCTTAAGTTACCTACTTTCACATCTAACTTCTCTAGTGCACACTGCAGTGCGCATTATTTTTCATCTTACCTTTAAACATCCCTGTGACTTGCACTTTCTCTAATACCTGCTGAAAAGCACTAGGAAGTCTTAAACTGATACAAGCAGTCAACTCTCCTTGTTAATAACGAGAAATTAATTGTAGGAACTAAACAGCCTATAATTGCAAAGTAAGGGAAAACAGCTCCTGTACTTTATTAAAAAAAAAAAAAAAAGCACCAAACCAGGCATGTCCAAGGGCAGGAATTTATTACATTAATTGATGTCTAATGGTATATAAAAGGTGCATTTGAGATGTACTAATTAATTCTGATGAAGTCAAACTAATTTGACGAAAGCGCTTAATTTTTTACGTTTTGCAGTGGAAATAAAGAGGTGCTTTGGACTCGCAACTTTAGTGCATTTCTTTTTTGTTTTACATGTCCAAGGGTCAGCTTCCGGTGATTTCTCCTGTCCACCTGGTGAATCTGGGCATACTGGGGCAACACAGCAATTGCCTCATGTACACAGACAACTCTCTCCTCCTACCACCCAACACTACAACCTGTGACAGATGCACTTACATAGCTAAAATGGAAGCAAAGCTCTCTCCACCCAAGATTATGCTAGACAGTCAAGAGGAGAAGGTTAACACCCACACTACACGTCAAGCAACACATAACCCTTCTAAACCCACACCACCAACACCCACATATAGCAACACTAAATCCACATATGCAGAGGCCCTTAACTGTAACCTCCCCAAGCAAAAAGGACCTCTGAAGCTGAAACGCAAACAAACACCAATCACAACCAAAGTATCACATAGCTCACAACATCAGTGTACCACCCAGCAACAGCCCCTAAGGCAAGACAATGTACCTAACACTTTAGTCATAGGTGACTCTATAGTCCGGCACACTGATGTCCCACTCACCAGGTTGAACAAGGAGAAAATTACAGTCAGCTGACTGTCGGGTGCCAGGATCCGCCACATAACGCATGCACTCAAGTCACACCACAACAAGTACAAATATGACTCTGTCATCGTCCATGTTGGAGTGAATGACTTGAGACGTACCTCCCTGGACTACATGAAAAGAGACATGGAGGAGCTCTTGGATCATGTGGCCCAGGCAGGTATGACCCTAGCCCTGAGTAGCATCCTGCTTTCACCCAGAATGATACTGCAATATAAGGACAAAATGATTGACTTCAACAATTGGCTAAGCTTCTGGTGTCATTAAAGGGGATCTGGTATCTGTCTGCCTGGGACGACATGAACGACAGACCACCATGCTTTGCCAGACATGGTCTGCACCTGTCACCCCTGGGATTCAGGTTACTGGCTAAGGCTCTTGCCACCCCTATAGTACCTTTTTTAGGCAAAGTTCAAAGGACAAAACCATCACCGTAACAGGTACAAGCACGCAAAATCTGAAGGTAATGCTACTCAATGCTAGAAGTCTAAACCTCAAAATGCACTCTCTCAAGGCACTCCTAAAAATGGAGAACATTGATATCTGTGCAGTAACTGAGACCTGGTTCAAGGCTCCAGAGAGCACCCCTGCAATACCAGGCTACAACTCTTACCACACTTTTTGGCCACCAAACCAGGACTGAAACATTAAAGGTGGAGGAGTGTCAATATTCACCAAGGATATTCACACCACCAGGCTAGTTGCCCAACACAATGCATCTGAAATTCTCCAGGTGCAACTAACTCTAGGTAAGACTGCAATCCAAATTGTAGCTTGCTACAGATTCCCCACCATGCCCCAAGATTCTCACTACACCTTTCTAAACATACTGGAAAATATTAAGATAGAACCAAACACCCTAATACTGGGTGATTTTAACTACCCTGCCATTAACTGGGAAAACTACTTGTGTACCAACACCTTTGCCCAATGGTTCTTGGAATTCATAAATTCTAATGCCCTGGCTCAACTAATCCATAGTCCCACCAGGGGCTCCAATATCCTAGACCTGGACATTACCAACATTGGAAATCGATTCTCCACACCTATGGTCCCCCCCTCGTTAGTCAGGTCTGACCATAAGCTAATCACCCTTAACATCCACATCCCACCCCCACCCCCTAGTAAGGAAACCTCCATAAAAAACTTCTCCAAAGCCAACTTCATGCTACTCAAGTCAGAAGTGACAAACTTCATGACACCCATGCAGACTGGAACTGAAAGTTCAATGGCTGAATCTTACACTAAGGCACTGTACGAGCACATCCACTCATGCATGTATCGTGCCATCCCAAATAGAACCATGATGCTCTCATCCAAAAAAAGGAAGCCAATCTGGTGGTCCCATGCCATAAACAAACTTTACAACAAAAGGAAGAAACTGTTGCGGAAAAGAGGAAAATCGCAGGATGCAAAAAAAACCCTTACCAGCCTCATTAAGAAACTGAGATCCCTCATAAAATCCTCCAAATCTCATTACGAAAATAAAATTACCAAAGATTCCAAAGACAACCACAAGGCATTCTATAGCTATGTCAAGAATCTAAATGGCAATGCTCAGATCTGCTCTGAGCTAAAACAGAATGTCATTAAATATAATGATCCAAAGGATATTGCCAATATCCTGGCAGATCGATTCAGTGCCAACTTCACCCCCTAAATGGCCCATCTCAATACCGGAAGATTGCCAAATTCCGGTAATAACGGCCACACAGGAAAAAAACGCACTCTCCAAAGCTAAGAATACAGCATCCATGGGACCAGATGACATCCCGGGCTGTATACTACATGAACAATATGAACTGGCACCTCACCTAAATGTCATGTTTAATCATAGCCTCTCCTCAGGTTTCGTGCCCACTGAGTGGCACAGAGCTACAGTTATCCTACTCCACAAGGGGAATCCACCTTGGATCATGGAAACTACCATCCCATCAGTCTGACGAGCCTTGTCTGCAAGGCCATGGAGCGTATTATCTTGGAACTTATAAACAAAGACATTGGCAACCTTCAAACACTGGACCCCACCCAGTTTGGGTTAGTGAAGGGCCGATCTTGTCTCCTAAACCTGATTGACTTCTTTGACTCAGTCTCCAGAGCTATGGACAAGAGTAAGTTGGTCCACACAGCCTATCTAGACCTTGCCAAGGCCTTTGACACCATCCCCCACTCTGGAATCATAGATAAACTTACTATGCTGGGCATTAATCCCTACGTCACCAAATGGGTTGCAAACTGGCTTACTGATAGAACCCACACTGTAAAAGTAGCCAACTTCAAATCCAGCTCCAGACAAGTGGAGTACCTCAGGGTTCAGTCCTGGGACCGCTCTTGTTTGGTATCTACTTCTCTGAAGTACAGGCCAACACTAAGGGGCTCTGGCTAACAAGGTTCACATATGACTGCAAACTGGGAGCCATTATTGAATCCCCAAATGATGTGGATACTCTACAAAAGGGCCTTACAGAAACAGATGCTTGGGGCCAGAGCCATGGGCTCAAGCTCAATGCCAAGAAATGTATACATTTCCCCTTTGGGAAAAAACATGTACCCGTGAATTACCATATAGGTGGCAGTACAGTAAACACCGAAAGTGTGAGAAAAGACTTAGGGACACAGGTGGACAGTGGTCTCATCTTCGATAACCACATCACCACAATAGTCAAGAAATCCTTCTATGTGGCACACCTCATCACTAAGGGCTTTTCACCCAGAAAAAAGGAGGTCATTGTCCCACTGTACTCATCCCTCATTAGACCCATTATAGAATACAATGCCCCGTTTGGTATGTTCCTCTCAAGACATCTGCAACAACTGGAAAGACTGCAGAAATACCTCACTAAAAGAATCACAGGCCTAAAGCAGATGCCCTACGCTGACCGCCCACCTTAAAAAACTCCAGCTATGCTCTGTCACATATCATCTACTCAGAGGCAATCTCTGCTTAACATACAAGGCCATGTCAAACCCAGAACTGTTGGACATGCTACACTTAAAGAAATCCCAATTCCTCAGAGCCACATGCTCCAGGGATCTAAACCTTGTTGTCACAATAAACAAAACATGCTGGAGGGATAGGTTCCTGTCCCAGAGACTACCCAGACTCTGGAATAAATTGTCCATACATGTCAAGCAGAGTGCCTCTTTGGCCCTCTTCAAAAGGAACCTTGACAATTGGATGGGAGAAAGGAAATCCACCCCGGGGATCACGTCAGTCGCCCTGCTAGACAGGGGTCCAGGGAAGTAAATAGTGTGGGAAGAAATAGCCAGGGAATTGTTATGGCTAGGCTTGTATAGGCCCTAAGGCTGATAGCCTAGTACCAACCTATGAACGTATAAAAATCACTGCTATGACAAGTAAAAAATGTAAAGCTATAGGACTCGTAGCATTATTGTTTTTTATGTCTCTAATGTGTTCGTGCAACCACAGCTTAAACATACTTTTAGTCTCCCCTATATAGAACAAGTTACAGGGGCAAGACAAAGCATATACCACTAATTTGGTTATATGTGAAAAAGCAGAAGTGTGACAAAATTTTACACCATTTATTTTTTCAAAATATTTGGTAATGTTAGAACAAACTGAACAACTTCCACAAGGGAAGGTGTCATATTCCAAAACCTGCTGGTTTAATTTTTCACCAGGTGAAACAAACTCATTGTGTACCAACATGTCTGATGTTTCTACTTCTCTTGAAAGAGATATTTACAGTTCTACAAAGATTTTTTACCCCCTCCGTAGTAATTAAATAATATCTAATGGCATCAATGGTTCTCACTTAAGATATTATATACAGTAACAAAGTAGACTTTTCTACACTCCTGCATACTATTAAAGTCTCTAGTATTCACCGTCTTTACTAAAGGCCTATTATGAAGTAAGCTGTTACCTGTTATTTTATGAAGGGCCTCTAAAATAATGGTTTCCATTATGTGCACTTCTCATCCATTACCTTCCAACTGGTCTGAATCTGGTCCCAGAGAATTGGTTGAATACCAATGAACTGAGGTACATTTAGTTTCAGTGTAAACCATTTGCATTTAATGAGTTTTTAGATGCCTAGAGGCAATGAGAAAGCATTCTACAGGTCAAAGGATGTCTCTGTGAGTTGTTTCATTCTCAGTGTAACACTGTTGCTGTTCCAGTCCAGGTGGGTGTTTTACAGGTTCATAAGTGTGTACTAGGTTAATGGCCCTGGAGCCTATATAAGCCTAGCTCAAGAAGATTCCCTGGCATCATGCCGCAGAAAGTTAGTCAAGCAAGGCCACTGAAGTGATCCCTGGGGTGAACTTTCTATTGCCCACCCACTCATCAAGATTTCTCTTAAAGAGGGACAGTGAAGTGCTCTGCTTGATGTGAATGGGAAGTTTACTCCAGAGTATGGGAAGTCTCTGGGTTAGGAATCTGTACCTCCAGCATGTTCTGTTTATTGTGGTAATGAGGTTAAGGTCCCTGGGGCATGTGGCACACAGGGATTGGAATTTCTTTAGGTGTAGCATATCTAGCAGCTCTGGGTTAGACATGGCTTTGTAGGTCATGCAAATATTGCCTCTAAGTAGTTGACAGAGTATAACTGGAGTTTTTTGAGTCTGTCCATATAGGGCATGTGTCTAAGGCCCAAGATCCTCTTAGTGAGGTATTTTTGTGGCCTTTCCAGCTGTTGTAGGTGTCTATTGAGGTACATACCACATGAGGCATTTTATTCTATAACAGGTCTAATGAGGGACGAGTAGAGAGGGATTATGACCTCTTTCTTCCTGGATGAGAAATCTTTTGTAATGAGATGTGCCACATAGAAGGACTTTCTGACTATAGTGGCAATGTGGTTATCAAAGGAAAGGTTGCGGTCAACCTGTGTCCCCAGGTCTCTTATTACACCTTCAGTGTTTAGTGGATTACTGCCTATGTGGCAGTTCATGGGCACCGAATTTTTCCCAAAGGGAATGACAACAGGTCCATAGGTTCATAGGTAGATACTGGGCTATCTGCCCTAGGGCATTTATAAGCCTAGCCAGAGTGTATTTGGCTTCCGCCTCCCTATTAGATTAGCCTACTGTGCCTCTGTAAAGTAGGTCACAGAAGATACCCTTTTAAGATTAGTTTACTGTGCCTCTGTCTAGCAGGGACACAGGAGAGATCCCAGGGGTGAATTTGCAATTTCCCATCCACGCGTCCAAATTTCGCTTGAAGAGGGTCAGCGAGGAACTATGTCTAACATGAATTGGGATTCTATTCCAGAGTGAGGGGAGCCTTTGGGAAATGAATCTGTCCCTCCAGCATGTCCTATTTATTTTTGTGCTGAGGTTTAGGTCCCTGTAGTGTGTAGCTCTAAGAGACTTGGATTTTCGGAGGTGGAGCATGTCCATTAATTCTGGGTTTGGCATGGCTTTGTACATCAGGCATAGATCACCTCTGAGTAGGTGGTAAGCAACTGAGTAGAGCTGGAGTTTCTTTAGTCAAGCTGCATAGGACATCTGTTTGTACAATGCACATTTTGGCACTGAGCTTAAGGCCATGGTTCTGGTACCAGTCATTGGTGTCAGTGAGGCCTTTTTGTAGAAAGTCTACGTCAGTTGGAGAATCAATAATGGCTCCCAGTTTGCAATCATCTGTGAACTTGGTCAGCCAGAGTCCCTTTGTGTTGGCTTGAACTTCGAGAAGTAGATGAGGACCTAGGACTGATCCCTGTGGGACACCACTTGTAACTGGTCGGTAGTCAGATTTGGAGTCCACTACTTTCACAGTGTGGGTTCTATCAATGAGCCAGTTGGCAACCCATCTTATGGCATAGGGGGTTATGCCTAGTTTATTGAGTCTATCTATGATTCCTGAATGTGGGATGGTGTCGAAGGCCTTGGCAAGATCTAGGTAGGCTGTGTGAACTACCTTGCCCTTATCCACAGCTCTGGTGACAGACTCAAAGAAGTCTATCAGGATGAGCAGGCATGATCTAAATTTCACAAACCTATACTGTGTGGGGTACAGAGTTTGGAGATTCCCTATGTCCTTATTTATAAGGTCCATGATGATGCGCTCCACAGCCTTACATATCAGACTTGTCAGGCTAATGGGGTGGTAGCTCATTGTTGCTTCAATCTTACTAAAATACGCTCCACAGCACCAGTAAGGAAGCCATGATTTACTTTTGTAATTTTAATGCAGTTAATTTTACTGACAGCATATTTAAAGATTATGTCTAAAGGTGCAAAATTAAAATTTCTTTTCACACAAAAATAGTGTTTGCATGCATCTTTATTGTAATTATCAAACTGTTAAATTGCTTAACTAATACACAGCCACTTCCCTACATTAATCCAGCATAATTAGAGAAATGCATAATAGTATCCTTTGGGAAGTCATCCATCCCTGGTAACCATCACATTGACAACACACCCCTTAGAGTTGTCTAGTAGTCAGGCAGTTGGGGATACACAGACAGTAATCTAGCCTTTGACCATCATGCATCTACAGTAGTGAGAAAATCATTGGATGTTGCGCAACATATAAATAAAGGTATGGCAACTAAGTCCAATGAAGTCATTGTTCCACTGTATTTGGAATTCACAGGTTCATAGGTGTGTACTACGCTAATGGCCCTGGAGCCTTTACAAGCCTAGCCCATAGAAGTGCCCTGGCATTGTGCCACCCAACTTTAGTTCCCAGTGCCTCTATCAAGAAGAGCCACTGGACTGATCCCCGGGGTGAACGTTCTATTTCCCATCCACTCATCAAGATTTCACTTGAAGAGGGACAGTGAGGTGCTCTGCTTGAAATGTGTGGGAAATCTATTCCAGAGCATGGGCAGTCTTTGGGTGAGGAACCTGTCCCTCCAGCATGTTCTGTTGATTGAAGTAATGAGGTTGAGGTCTCTGGAGCATGTGGTGTGTAGAGACTGGGATTTCTTTAGATGTAGCATTTCTAACAGAGCTGGGTCAGTCATGGCTTTATAAGCCAAGCAGAGATTGCCACTAAGTAGGTGATATGAGACAGAATAGTTGTACTCTTTTGAGTCTGTCAGTGTAGGACATGTGTTTAACTCCTAGGATCCTCTTCGTGAGGTACTTCTGTGTCATCTCCAGCTGTTGTAGGTGACCAGTGAGGTACATGCCAAATGAGGCATTATACTCAATGATTGGTCTAATGAGGAAAGACTAGAGAGAGATGATGGCCTCTTTCTTCCTGGATGCAAAACCCTTGGTAATGACATATGCCACACAGAAGAACTTTCTGACCACAGTGGCAATGTGGTGGTCGAAGGAGAGGTTGCTGTCAACCTACATCCCCAGATCTCTTATAACACCTTCAGTGTTCAGTGGGCTCCCATCTATGTGGTAATTAGTGGGAACTGAGTTTTTACCAAAAGGGATGAAGACACATCTTTTGGTGTTAAGCTTAAGGCCATGGTTTCGACACCAGTCATTGGTCTCAGTGAGGCCTTTCTGTAGGATGTCTGCATCACTTGGGGAGTTAATAATGGCTCCCAGCTTGCAGTCATCTGTGAACCTGGTCAGCAAGAGTCCCTTTGTGTTGGCCTGGACTTCTGAAAAGTAGATGCCAAACAGCAGAGGACCCAGGACCAATCCCTGTGGGACTCCACTAGTGACTGGTCAGCAGTCTGACTTGGAGTTCGTTACTTTCACACTGTGTTCTACCTGTGAGCCAATTTGCAACCAACCTACTGATATAGTGGTTGATGCCTAATTTGGTGAGTTTATCAATAATTCCCGAGTGAGAAATGGTATCAAAGGCCTTGGCCAGATCGAGGTAGGCTGTACGCACTGCCTTACCTTCACCCACAGCCCTGGTGACTGACTTAAAGAAGTCAAACAGGTTTGAGCAGGCAATATCTCCCTTTTACAAAGTGAAACTGCATGGGGTCCAGAGTTTGGAGATTTCCTATCTCTTTGTTAATGACATCCATGATGATGCACTCCATAGCTTTACATATCAGCCTCATCAGACTAACGGGGTGATAATTTCCTGGGTCTGTAGTTGCTCCCTGTTTATGGAGAGGGATGATAGTAGCAGTGCACCATTCTGTAGGGACAAAGCCCGAGGTGAAGTGAGGCAGTGACTGAACAGGGCACACAGATGTGGTGCAAGTCCACCTTGTAGTTCATGTAGAACACAGCCAGGGATATTATTGGTCCCATGGAAGCTGTATTCTTGGCCTTGGACAATGCAGCTTTAACCTGTGCTGCAGTAGTGTTGGGTGCCTGGCATTCTTCCGGTATTGTGATTGGTTCTTTAGGGGGGTGATAGGGGTAAAGTTGCTACTAAATCTGTTGGCCAGTATGTCGGAAATATCTTTTGGCTCAGTACAGGAGGTACCATTGTGCAGTAACTGAGAGCAAATCTGGGTATTGCCGTGGAGGTTCTTGATATAACTATAGAAGGCTTTGTGATTTTTTTCAGTGTCTGCCATGATTCTGCCTTCATAGCTGGCTTTAGAGGATTTGACGAAGGATCCTAACTTTTTGTTGAGGCAAATAAGGGAGTTTTTCCAGTCTTGAGACTTAACATTTTTATGTAACAGTTTTTTCCTTCTGTTGTAGAGTTTATTAATTGCCGGGGACAACCAGATTGGCTTCCTTTTTTGGAGAAAAGCGTCTTGGTTCTATTGGGTATGGCTAGTTCCATGCATTTATGTACATGTTTGTACAGTGCATTGGTGTATGATTCAGCATTCATGCAGCTATTTTCCATTGGCATGGGTGCCATGAAGTTAGCCACCTCTGTTTTTAGCAGTCCAAAGTCAGCTTTGGAGAAGTTTTTCAAGGTGGTTACCTTTGCAGGGTGTGTGGGTGAGATGTGGATTTCCATGGTGATTAGTTTATGGTCAGATCTGACCAGGGAGTGATTGACTACTGGTGTAGAGCAACAGTCGCTCATGTTAGTAATAGACAGGTCAAGGATGTTGCTTTCTCTAGTGGGGGTTAGTATTAGCTGTTCCAGGGCATTGGAATTGATGAATTCCAGGAAGAGTTGGGCCAGTGTATTGGCGCTTGAGTAGTTTTCCAATTTGATGGAGGGGTAGTTGAAGCCTCCCAGTATGAGAGTGCTTGGTTGGACCTTCACAGATTCATCAGACCTATCATTGAGTACAATGCTCCCTTTGGTATGTACCTAACCAGGCATATTCAACAATTGGAACATCCACAGAGGTTCCTCACTAAAAGATACAGGGTGTAAGTAATATGTCCTATGCAGACTGCCTCAAGGCCCTATCCTTGTATTCTGTCTCATACAGGCTGTTGAGGGGAGATCTATGCCTGGCATACAGGGCATTGTCAGACTCCACTCTGATTGACCTTTTAGATATCCACAAAACAAACAGCACCAGAATTACCAATTCTAAAGACTTAAAACTTGCCTGTGATATACATAGTACCTGCTGGAGAGACAGGTATGTATTCCACAGACTACCCCATCTTTGTAACAGGCTTCATCCATATGAAGCAGAATTCCTCCCTAACCCAATTCAAGTGTAACTTGGACAACTGGATGGGGAACAGGAAATTCATCACTGATTTGGCACCTACGTCTTTAATGAACACAGGCAACCTGTAAATGTTTAATCTTCCAAGCCCCTGCTTACACTTATCAAGGGTATCAGAACTTGTCAGAGATTTGGGATGCATGGCTAGGCTTAAAAAGGCCCTTGTGGTCATTAGCCAAGTAAATACCTATGAACATATTTGTACTTTCAACTGTTTGTTGCAAGAACTACACGGTATTAAGACATCCACAAAAAGGAGGTGGGATGCCCCTTGACAGTTTTACTTTGATTCGTGTTATATCCACTGCCAAATCTGTTAACTAATGATGGCTAACCAAACAGCACTGGTGATAAGAAATCACATTAGAATACCAATTGATGGCATTTTAAACCTGAAATAACACTAAGCCATTTGTTTGTGGCTGATTTACGAACTACTTGTTACTTTTACATACTAACAGCAATGTAATTTATTATCGTCTGCACATTATGGCTCAGTCACAAACATCAGAGTTTCACATTTTGAAGAGAAAACTGAAACCTTCATATGGTGAGAAAGTCATAAATCCCCAAGCAGGAGCTCTATCTTCCCATCTCCTTACTTACCAACTGCAGTTTGAAAAAGGGGAATTTTCTCCTTTAGTGAAACTTCACATTTTAACAGTCAGTGATAGTCACAACTGTGTCTGTCACACTCAGACTATATTATAGAATGCTTGCACATACACAAGATGTGACAATGGATTCATATAAAATGCTTTCAGATCTTTCATGTAGTACATCTATGCCAGGACAAACATATAAACAAAAGAATAATAATCAGGCTTGGGTATGGCATTACTGTTAAGATCCTCACTTCATGGACACAAGGTAGAGGGTTGATTCTGACCTTTAAAATGGTTCTAGAAGGCATTTAGACTAGTATTCACCTATGAACCCATGATCATTAGGACAATATGATGGCTAAACATATACACCTATAAGAGGATGCACTTAAAAGTTTGTGCTTCCCTTTTCAAGCACTTAATAGTGGCCACCTTGCTATCAAGCAGGGCTATACATACCTGTGGTGCAAATTTGTAACTACCCATCCAATCATCAACAGTAACATGGACGATAGTCAAAGAGTACTTTGTTTGACCTGTAGTGGTAACTTACTTTAGTCTAGGAATATGTTCATTTAGGAGCCTATCTCTCTAGACAGTGTTGTTTATATTTTTGTGCAGATGTAAGCCCATTGTGAGAGTGTTTGTAGAGTCACTGGTTTTACAAAGACTTTCCAGCCCTTTTTGCAGCCCTCCTTTATAAATTTATTTAGCAAAAGATTTTCTATATTAATATGTAATTTTGTTTTATTACTTTTATGTTCTACTAACTTGACTCAGTTTTGAACAAAAATAATGTACTTGCTGTCTACTTCAATTTTTGTATACAACTTTTTCTTTTTGGAAGACAAGTTATTGGCTGATATTTCCTAGAATGGGCTGCAGAATCACTTTCATGGAGGAATATGGGTTTGCCCTTAGTTGCCCAGATATATATTATGAAGAGATTTTACTCAAGGTTAAAACATGGTGTGATGTTGGTGCTTTGTGAGTGCAACAACTGAACTCGCAGTTTGGCAAATAATTTTATTTATTATTTATTTGCTGTTTGTTTACCAGGAAGATTTGACTGGACAAGTAGTCCATTTTCAGTGGAGGCCCTGGGAGAAGAGTTCCACATACAATTAATTTAGTGCAGACATATATACACAGACTTAGAAAACATAGAAATATGCAGTGAATGATATACAGAAGTGAGAAGAGAACTATGAAAATACAAATATTAATACACCATGTACAAATACAAATAAAATAAATTGTTTGATGTATATGTTTCTTTTGTATTTTTCTGTATATCTACTGAGTGTTTTGGCCTTAAAGAGAGTTTTTTTTTTAGAATGTGTATAACACAAGTCCAAAGAAACAGACTATTTTTTTTTGCACATCTACTGTTGTAAGAATTTTCACTGAACTGTTCCTTGGTCCTCTAGTGACATTACTTCACTTCTTAACCAGTTCCATGCAGCACAGCTCTTTTGAGTGTGTACCTTTAACTCCCAGTAGGTATGGCTTGACCCTTTAAAAAAAGGTATCACCTTATAGTTCAAACAAATAGTCATATCTCTGGAACCATAAGTGTTACTAGAAAAGTGTAAATGGCAAACTATTCAGGATAAATTATAATCTTATATTTATAATTATAAATTAATCTTTACATTAGTACATTCACTCAGATTGACGGTTTAAATTGGATTTTATAAGCATGATTTTCAATACATTGCATTTGTGTGTTATTTTCCATTCTGTAAAATTTACCATGTCTGATTATTTTTCAGCATCAAGTCCCTTTTTTCTGTCTCCAGACTCCAAGTTTCTCTTTTTATATTTCAGTAACTTCCATTTTTTCTTCCTGTTTTGTAGCATCTGCTTGACCACATGTTCTTTTTTTTCCAGATGATCTTGTATTTATCTTGTATTTATTGTTTTAGACACTACTTTGTTTTGATTTCTTGTATTTCATGATTTTTAAATTTTATTCATAGCTTTGGCAGCTTTTCAGATTTAAATATTTCTTTATTTTATTTTCTACGGTTGCTGC